>NC_084706.1:28014719-28314719 GCF_033807575.1 Cydia pomonella | reverse complement strand
CCCCGGTCACCAGAACTTTAATAACGTTTGCAAGCGCATGCATGGAATTTCATAACGAGAATATGGACAAACGTAACATTACCTCGCTTCACTACTACTTCTGGGGTCACACTCAAGGGTCTGGGTTTGAAGGTACCTTTTTCGCTGATGAATGTTATCGTTAATGGCTTGTTTTCAATAGGGTGATAAAATATACGTAGTATTTTGATTTTTGAAAAATAAAATATTTATGTAAATAAACGTTAATTTCAAAGTAAATTCGATTACTGTAGAATAAAAGTTTCATTTACCTAATAACGTCTCCACGTTAGATGTTAGATTCCCATATAGTCGGAATAACTAGTTATGATACTTTGTGTTTCTGGGATAATCGACACGAGGTAAACGAAACGTGTTTTCGACACAAATCCTTTTTTTGTTTGAAATTATTGTTTTCGACGACCGGTTTGGCCTATTGGGTAGTGACCCTGCCTACGATGCTGATGGTTCCGGGTTCAAATCCTGGTAAGGGCATTTATTCGTGTGATAAGCATGGATATTTGTTCCTGAGTCATGGGTATTTTCTATGTATTTAAGTATTTATATATTATATATATCGTTGACTAAGTACCCTCAACACAAGCCTTATTGAGCTTAATGTGGGACTTAGTCAATTTGTGTAATAATGTCCTATAATATTTATTTATTATTTATTTATTATTATACATTTTTTTTTTCATTACCTACTACTTACGAATTGAAAAGTTGGAACACTAGGTAAACTTAGCAATTTAAATGTAGAAAAGTAACTGGGATCAAGATTTTTTAGCTCAAGTATACTCTAAGAAAGATCGTCTGCGAATTGTTTTATTTTATAAAAGTCACATTAATTATAACATTCATCAGTGCTAATAATATTTCTTATATCGTCAATGTTTACTTGTCTGCCCGGCAATCTATGGCGAAATGTCAAGTGTCAGGCGACAAATGTCAGTGTAAAACAGGGGCCAGACCGTCGTCCAACGCCGTGTGAATAATCACCAAAACCAGAGACACAGTAACCTCGTCAGCTGAGCGTATTTACCACCACGCATGCGCGCTGCCATCCTGCAGGATTCCTCCTATCTGACCCGCAGTACCCTTCGGACCATCGGCGGGAGTAGGCGTTTTTGTCGCCAGCTCTCGGGAGTCGCGAAATCGGAAGGTGTTAGTGATGGTTTTGGAAATGGATGTGTTTTAAAGGTAGGTTCTGTATATTTTTGTTTGTGATTAATTAGGTTGAATGGTTTATGTAAGATTGCGTTTTAAACTGAATTTGATAGGTTGTTTTTTTAAAGGAGGAGGAATGGTTAAATATATTTTAGGACAAACGATTATTACGGATTGTATATTAAAATGTAAAATATCTTAAAATGTATTTGTAGTATTCATTAAAATATCAGTGTATGAAGGCAATTTTTCCTTAATATAATAACTAGGTATATTCCTTATAACTACATTTTAAGGGAAAGTATTAGTTTTTTATTTACATTTATGATTTAGGTCACCTATATTAGGTGTCCCTATATTAAATATGTTTTTTGGATTTACACAATTTTATAAATTATCTATACAGGGCAGGATGGGTGCTAAAAATCTCATTAAAATTTGAATTCGACGTATTTCTGTACGTAGGACTGTATTATATAAAAAATAAATAAATAAAATAAATATCATAGGACATTATTACACAAATTGACTAAGTCCCACAGTAAGCTCAATAAGGCTTGTGTTGAGGGTACTTAGACAACGATATATATAATATATAAATATTTATAAATACTTAAATACATAGAAAATACCCATGACTCAGGAACAAATATCCATGCTCATCACACGAATACATGCCCTTACCAGGATTTGAACCCGGGACCATCAGCTTCGTAGGCAGGGTCACTACCCACTAGGCCAGACCGGTCGTCAATTATGCATTATGTATACAATTTTTACTGACCAATTTGGAAGTCCTCGGTTTGAAAACAACTGACAATTGAACTCGAGTGAAAAATAATAAAAATATATTAACGTAAGCCTTTTTCACCGAAACATTATTATCGATTTCTTACATTAAATATGTAATGTAGCTGAGAAAAAACATAAACATGTTGGGTTATTCATTCCCTTTAGGCGGGCCAGGGCAGATTCGTATTGAGACCGTTTCGTTTTTGGGCCCGAATCTGAGTAAGCCTGACTCTGTAGAGGCCAGATTCGCCATAGGTATCATTCTGAACAAAACAATATCGACATACGACTTATGATATAGAAGTCACTTTCTTTTTAAAACAATTTCTGAGTAGGTCAGATTCGTATATGGTCCCGTGACATGACAGTAATACGTCTGATTGGTAATAAGTTGGGATCGGATTTATGCAGTTTCTTATCTCATCCGATTAGCAACGATTCGAGTAAAATATTAAGCAGATTCTTTTAATGATGAATTCTGGAAATAACGCTTTCTTATTAGGACAGATTTTATGTATATTTAATTTCGAAAAGGCCAGGTACAATCAGCAGATATCTGAGATACTGGCCACTTTAAGATTAAATATGATAAAGTAATTAATAGATAGTTCTTAATGACAATGTCACAATGGTTATGTGATTTTCTGACCTACTCAGAATCCGGCATTATGAGAATCTGAAGAGCTAGGAATTTGAGATCTTAATAACCTGACATCTTAGGAACTTGGATAACTAATAAAATGCTCTATACATTATCGAACTTACTCAGAATCAGAATTAAATAGAAACTGGCAACATTAGAGTCATACTTACTCAGATTTTGGCCTAAAACTCAACTGGTTTAATACGAACCCGTCTTGCCCCGCCTAAAGGATTCATTCCTACGATGTATAATTATTGGTGGTCTTCATGAAAGTCTGTCAAAGGAGTCAGTTGCATTTAGAGCAAAATATACGAAATTTAACAGAAGTTTGCCAAGTTTTATGAATAATAGGCTAATTCAAACCAACACAGGTACAGGTAGTTTAACAGGTTAATTTATCTATGAAGGATCTGACTTTAAGCTACATTATTTGATGATGTAATGTTTTCATCTACCCTCAACTGGCTTAAGGAGGCATTTGCGGGTAGATTTTGTTTACTTTTTTTAAAATACCTAGTATATACAGAGTATAGATATCATTCTGACTTGCTAGCATTCATATTTTTCATTTTGGACAGACAGGTCAATTCAAACGTACAGTATATCAAACCGTTTAGCATGAGTTGCGTTCTCACGCGCGACTCCATACTAGAAGTCGCGCTAGATGTATGTAGTCGCGCGCGAGAACGCAACTCGTGTAAACGGTCTGATACACTGTACGTTTGAATTGACCTGTCTGTCAAAAATGTAAAGTATTAATGTTTAATAATTCAGTAAATAAATAACAATGCGAGAAACAGACGTTAAATATTAGGTCTAGATACGATATGGATCGGATATGTCAGTGTTAAAAGTGACGTTTTTATTTGAAGAACACAGTACTCGGAATGTAAGTTCGAATCGGGCCATAAAACTCGAATTGACCTGCAATTTTGAAATGGTATATCATGAATAGATATCAAAATTATTGGTGATCTTCATTAAAGTCTATCAAGGCGTCATATTTGTATTTAGTGCAAATAATTTCAAACAAATTTGAAAAACATTTAAAATTATCAAAATGAACATTAATCGTATAAAAAAATTAAACCGGAAAAGTGCGAGTCGGGCTCGTGTACAAAGGGTTTCGTACTTTTATCTATAAAACGGCAAAAAAAAACACGTTTGTTGTATGGGAGCCCCTTAAATATTTAATTTATTCTGTATTTTAGTATTTATTGTTATAGCATCAACAGAAACACATCATCTGTGAAAATTTCAACTGTCTAGCTATAACGGTTCATAAGATACAGCCTGGTGAAAGAGGGATAAACAGACAGACAGACGGATGGACAGCGGAGTCTTACTAACAGGGTCTCGTTTTACCCTTTGGGTACGGAACCCTAACAAATGCAGTGATACACGCATCAGCTTTCGGCTGCTAGTGTTCTTTTTTAATACTACGTCGGTGGCAAACAAGCATACGGCCCGCCTGATGGTAAGCAGTATCCGTAGCCTATGTACGTCTGCAACTCCAGAGGAGTTACATGCGCGTTGCCGACCCTAACCCCCTCCCTACCCTCGTTGAGCTCTGGCAACCTTACTCACCGGCAGGAACACAACACTATGAGTAGGGTCTAGTGTTATTTGGCTGCATTAAACAATTGCATGCAATGCATTTTGGGTGTATTAAACAATATAATAATATATGATATAACCGCCTTGTGGGATGTTGATTCGACGATCATTGTCCCGATAGTCGTTTCAACGAACGGTCTCATAGCGAAGAGTCTCGACCAACACCTTGAGAGACTCTCGCTAGGTGGTTGGATCAAGGGTCAGATGTAGAAGGCGGTGATCTTGGACACCTCCTCCTCTGCAGCCCTGACCACCGGCAGCTGGGACCCTGCCCACCTTAGGTTAGGTTTTTGAAATGTGTTCATATGTATTTTGTATTGTTTTGTGTTTTTATATTTTACTTTTAAATTCATATTATAAATAACCTAGATTTTAAATGAATAAAGGATATCATATAATAATAATAAATGTACGAAAACAGGGGTATCTTAAGTTTTATGACGAATTTTAAGCAAATGTATGTCTCCCCTCCCACCAGCCATTAGAGGGCCGTTATAAAGTTGTAGCGAACATGCTACGAGCGTAATAGGCTACGTGCTACGCCGTAGCGCCGCTACGTAGAATGTTAATGCTACGGCTGCACTTATTTAAAAATGGCGCCGGGCGTGAGAATCAAGCATATTGTGTACGGCTTTGGGAGGAAAGTGAACGACCTCTCCATACAAAGGTACCATTTTCCTCTTTTAACATCCCTACTTATATTATTAATGCGAATTGTTACTTCTATACACTTACAGAGGCCATTTCGAATGCGCACTGACATGTGTAAAATCTAAGACGATTTCTTGCTTCGAATTTGACAGGTAAACGAGATGGCGCTGTACAGCTTCATATATTTTGCGGTAACTGTGATTGTCAACAGTTGACGTTTGACAATTGACCGCAAAACATATGGCGCAGTACAGCGCCATCTGTTTTGGATGTCAAACTAAGGGGCACGTTTTTTTTCTTAGACTTTACCTCTCTATTACAATCATTGGTTTGATGTCAGTGCACGTTCTAATTTTATTGGCCTGTCGCTCTAATTTCTTTTTGTCGGATTCGAGCTTTAAGATACATAGTAGATACATGTACCCGGACCGGGTACGGTTGGACCCGGGTACGTCCTTAAACTACGTTCAAAAGAAAGGTATGGGCATTGTGAATGTCATCTCGCTTCGTGTGGTAGGGCACAGCACAGCGGATGTCATTCCAGATCTAGAGCAGAGCCCAACTGGGGAAGTACCTCCACCTTACAGGAACCCGTAGCCAAATAACACTAGACCCTACTCATAGTGTTGTGTTCCTGCCGGTGAGTAAGGTTGCCAGAGCTCTACGAGGGTGCGGAGTGTTAGGCTCGGCAACGCGCATGTAACTCCTCTGGAGCTGTATGCTGGATGGATGTTGGACATCTCATACCGCTGGTATTGACTACCAAGTCAGCTTGGACCTTAAATGGCTCATTAATTTAAGTCCGTGCCTGTGCTAGTTTCTATTGCTAGAAACTGTACTAACGGCCCTATTCGAACTTTAATAGACGTCAAATATTAGATCTAGATACGATTGGATCGGATTGGATATGTCCGTGGAGGATTTAACAATATTTATGATATGTTTGATTTTAAAACAAGTTTTATCTAAATACACTTGAATTTTTTTTTTCACTTTAATTATCCTTTCTAATAGCTAACTTAATTAAAGAACATTTTTCACAAAAGAATCAGGGCACCACCATTATTTTTTGTCAATTTTATTTGCCATCCCTAATTCGTCAGGGTTGTCCAAACCCATCCGACCGTTTAAAGACAACTTCTAAACATAGACAAACAAAATGGAGTTTTATTCAACCGACATAAGTTTCAAAATGAAGAATTATTGCTTTTCACAGCAGATCGTTTCGAATCAAACGATTCAATTGCGTTCTTTCTTTGTTTTTCTTTTGTTTTCCGGGCGGTTACAATAATATTTTAGATGCTTTTAAAGATACTTAAAGGGTAGCTTTTTCGTTTGTAATTAATATTTAACTTGTTTATAAATAGGTCAGGACATTTAAGAAATTGTTTTGAATTTAGTCTCTTATTAAGGTTTATATTTGTTAACATATTTTTTCTTAATTATCCTTTTGAAGCTTGGTTATAATGATGACGAAGGAAAATATAGAAAGCAATTACCGTCGCACATGGTCACCTACAACACCAGAGGGGTTGCAAGTGCATTGCCGGTATTTAAGTACTATGTAACTAGTAATAAGGTACAAAGTACTTATAATAATAATTGAGAGCGCACTACTCGCCAACAAACTATATTCAGTTTGGCGAAACTTTAGTATATAGTCATAAGTATTTTTATTAAAATAAATAAAATAAAGAAATACTTTTATTTAAAATAGTGAGAGATTACGCTATTTTCTTGAAAGGTTGAAAGTTGTATTGGTCCGAAAATACCGCGGGTGACAGTTCATTCCACAGTTTATATAATAGGGACCGTGCGCGTTGGAGGGTCTGCCATCTTGTGGTCTGAATCGGAACCATAAACAGGCATATTTACACGTCAAGTGTTTTCTTGTGCATAGTAGGTTTTGCCAGCTTGTGGGCTACATCGGAACAATAAACGTCACATTTACGCTTCGCGCCATAAATCTGACAGCTCCTGTGCTGCCTCCTACAGTTCATGCTCTCTCTCTATATACGCTCTCTATCGAAGTGTATCACCGACCGGTCTTTAACTTAACAAGCCAAGCACTTGGCACAGCCCTGGGTCAACAGGTCAAGTTCGCTAGGGTTGTCAACGCCCGCAATTATCGTCTGAAATATGTTAATGTTGGGCCGTTGGAAGGGAAGGTCTTGAGTTATGTGGAGGAAGATTTAGTGTTTAGTTCCAGTGTTTTTAGTGTTTAGGGTTACAGAATAAAATAAATAGTTTGTAAATTTGAATGTATTATTTTCAAAAAAATATGGCAACTCAGACCTGCTCGCGCATAGTAAAGACACTAGATTTAGCTTTTTTATTCGTTATTCATTGTTTACTTCTTTATAAATAGGTCAATTCATTTCAGAAATCGTTTTGAATTTAGCCTCCCATTGAAATTATTTGTCAAACGAACTTCCCTTAGTGGTTATGACTAATAACTTTCAATTACTCAAAATATGTACTCGATTAAATAAAATATAAATAAATGAAGTAATGTTTACAGTTTTTTTTTTACTTGTCATACTGTTTGAAATGACAGGTTAGAAATATGATCTGAATTTGTTAATGATATACTCAGCTTTTGAAAGTTACATTTCTGACTGGAGAAATGTCACTATTGACAGCAGATATTTTATATCAAAAACAAATCCAGATCAAATGCATATTCTGTTATTACATTTAGAGCGTTGGGAGGAGCTTGCGGTTCAGAGATCAGAATGGCGCAATAAGGTAAGAGAAGGTGTAGCTACTTTCGAAGAAGCTCGACTGGACACCTGGACCAAAAGCGCCTTCAACGGAGGTCTCGACCTAAGCCGTCCTACGCGTACACATATAACGACCAAGGGCAGCTTTATTGTGCACAGTGCGACCGGGCATTTAAGAATAAGTTCGGTTTCGCGAGCCATATACGTGCTCATTAGAGGAAATTGTAAATGTCGCCGTTGTCGTATACGACATGGAGGACTATATAGAGACTGTTATTACAATTAGAATAGCTCCCTGGTTCTAAAATATGGGCCTTGTTATTGTTTTAGAGCTGTTCAAAACGATTAAAATATAATCCACTATTGGTATAACTACCCTAAAACATCCATTTTAGTATTTCCCTCTAAGATGTCCATTTCATTCATTCATTTCTTTATTTATAAAATAACATTTTACACGTCAACTAGCTAATTACACTTCAATATTATGGCATATTATTAAGATAATTACATTACAATATTTTGCAATTATTATAATCCAATTTTTTTTTTTTTTTTAGTTTTTTTTTTTTTTTAGTTCTTGTCTAATTTAATTAGGTTTCATTTAAAGTGTTTGTTCTGGGTCGGCAACCGTTATCGACGAATTCCTCGATATTATAACACGATTTGAGAAGAACGTTTTCTATATCATACCTTACCAAACCAAACCAAACCAAAGCAAATTTCATCCATACCAAAGACATACAAATCTAAGAAAACTTTCGTGGTTCGAATTTGACGGGTAAATGAGGCGCTGTCTGTACAGCTTCATACATTTTGCTGTAACTCTGATTACCAAAAGTTAATTCAGTGACCTCAAAATATATGGCGCAGTACAGTGCCATTTGTTTCGGATGTTCAACTAGGGGAACGTTTTTTGTTTAGATTTTACCTTTCTATTACAATCAATTCTCTTTGTCCATACATAATGAGGTATAGATACCAAATTTCATCTAAATCGATACAGCGGTGAAAAAAACTAGTTAATAAATTTTAAAAGTTCCAGTCATTTTACATTAATTTCGGAGCCGTCCGGAATCCTTATAAATACGAGTATAATCCACCAGGGCTGTCCAAAATCATTATTAACATAATCCACGGTTGTTAAACTGCAAAACATTCATGTTTCCATTTCCGTATTTTCCCCCCAACCTTCCTTGTTTGTACGGCATAAATATCAATTTGGGAAAAACGTTTTTATTAAAACATCTTCGTCCGGAAAGATGTTAATATATCAGGGGCGGACATTTGATATATTAATATCTTTAGGGCGCGTAATTTGTTTTGGGATAAAATTGAGTTTTATTTATTTTAGGATTGTTTAGTGTAAGTGATTATGGCTCTGGGCAGTGGTCATATTATATATATATATATATATATATATATATATATATATATAATGTATATATATATATATTTTTTTTTTTTTGCTTTTTAGCGATATGACAGCCTGTTGTTTACCGCTTGGAGGAGGTTATCAATTAGGTTGTGTTTTTTTTTGTTTTTTTTTTAATGCCAAGCGGGAACTATGCGTCGTTGAAGAGTTCCATTCTGATCAGCATCAGCAGTTCCACTTCATCAAATGTCACGTTTTAAACGTAAATGCTTGATTTGGTGATGAAAATATAAAAATCACTATATGTAAGCCTTACACATTTGAAGAGTTCCGTCGATTCTTCATGCATCCCAACATCAGAACTGAGTTTTGACAAAAACGGGACCAATCTATATATATATATAGATTCAATAAAAAAAAATCAAAATCGGTTCAGAAATGACGGAGTTATGGAGTAACAAACATTAAAAAAAACCGAATTGATAACCTCCTCTTTTGAAATCTTGAAGTCGGTTAAAAATAATTTTTAAGAGAAAAAAACCGACTTCAATGAGGGAGACCGGTGAAAGAACGATTATTGTTGATTTTAGATTTCATACAATGAAATTAAAAAGACAGCGTCCTACGCCTAATTATGTAGAAAAGGAGGTAACATGTTTTTTTTGCCACTGCACCCACCTTGACACATTTCAGATTTGCCCTATAGTTGACTGGTAAGATACCCGCAATAGGGTATTCGACTGTATTTAAGATAAATTATTTCACACCATGCATGAAATAAAGCACCAGATAATTATTAAAAAAAACTAAATAGAATAGAAATATAAAAATGTGCCTTGAAAACCTAACTGATTAGCAAAGAGAACAAATTGCCAAACGTGAACTATGCATCACTGAAGAGTTCCGTTCTGTTCATCATCAGCAGTTCCACTTCTTCAAATGTCACTTCTACAAATGTAAATACTTTATTTGTTAATGAAAATACTAAGATCACTATATATATGCCTTTAACATTTGAGGAGTTCCCTCGAGTCCTCATGGACCCCATCGTTAAAACTCGAACTTGACAAAAAAAATTCTTGAAAATCTAATTTGCTTAACAAACACAGCGAAGAGGACACATCGCCAAACGTGTACTATGCGTCGTTGAAGAGTACCATTCTGATCATCATCAGCAGTTCCACTTCATCAAATATCACTTTTTTAAATGTAAATGCTTGATTAGTCAAAGAAAATACAAAAATCACTATATGTATGCCTTTCATATTTGAAGAGTTCCCTCGATTCCTCATGGACCCCATCGTCAGAACTCGAACTTGATAAAAATTTGTTTTGAAAATTTAATTTACTTAACAAACACAACGAAGAGGAGAAATCGCCAAACGTGTACCATGCGTCGTTGAAGAGTTCCATTCTGATATATATCAATTAAAATAAAAAAATAATTTTCAAAATCGGTTCAGAAATGACGGAGTTATGGAGTAACAAACATTAAAAAAAAACATACAACCGAATTGATAACCTCCTCTTTTGAAATCTTGAAGTCGGTTGAAAAGAGTTGAAAAGCACTTTATACAAAGTAAATAGATATGACTTGCATAACGTGTGGGTGTATTTTGTTTGAGTGCGTGTGTGTTTTTGCGTGTGTATGTGACTGTTATTGAATGTATGGCTTGAGACGGATAAAATGTGAATTATTTACCTAGCTTTAGATTTTGTTGAATCACTTATATCGTAGTTAAATGTATACTTGTACTCGGACATACAAGGTGCCCGTGAGCATTGCGAGACATTTTAACTTAGCATTCCTGGTAATATTTGGAAACTAAAATGTCATATAAAATTTTCTGGATTAGCCTAGTTTCAGAGATAATTAAATGTTTTTCGAAATCATTTTCTCGCCATAAGTCGGTACAAAACACATTTTTGACTGCGGTATTGCCACTTTGAGGTCTAGTCTAGACCCTGGGTCCGTGGGGTCCTGGCGCTCTGAGTCTCTTTAGAGACCTTTCAAAGAGACTCAGGGACGCAACTGGGGACCGGAGAGCTGGCAGTTACCTCGCTCAACGCATCAGTCTGGCAGTTCAGCGGGGTAACGCAGCCAGCATCATCGGGACCTTGCCGCAGGGACCTTTTTTAGATTTAGTTTAGTTTAGTGTAGTTTTATTTTTGTATACAGGGTGATTCATGAGACGTGAGCTGGACTAAGCCTACACAATCAGTAAATGTTAATGAATCGTTCACCATCATATTTAAGTAAAACAATCACGCTTTTTATCTGTTATTTAACTTTTTCTTAAGGACAAATTTGATTATCTACAATCATGGACACCCTACAACACTTAATTAACAAAGATAAAACCTCTTTAACCGTTATGACAGCACTTTGATTATGAAGTAAATAAAATGTCACACTTGAGTGAGATACGATTTTATAAAAGTAACCAGACTCCGATGACATTCAATTTGTCACTTATTATGGATAAAACAAAGAGGGTGACCATAAATATCGTAAATAAAATAAAACTCTTTTTTTTGAACAGTAAAAATTAAATTAACGTTAACCTCACAAATACTGGTACGAAACAGTTGCTGATAATTTACCGAATATGCAGGCTTGATCCTGCTCACGTCTCCTGAATCATCCTGTAGTCTGTATTTAGATTAATTATAATTTTAAGTTTTTATTTATTGTTTCTGACATGTTTTTGTACCTTATTTAAATAAAATTAGTCTAGACATACCTATTGATTGACATCGAAAAATTAAAAAAATGTATTCGAGAGGCTAGCCCCAAATAAAAACAAAACTTTTTAGTTAATTTTAGGTTATATGTTTATCAATAAATATTACGTTGGCTACACGGCCAGGAGTGTTTAAAAAAGGGAAAAAAAACAATTTTTTTTTTGTCGAATTTCATATCTAAGTATATAATCTCTCGCAATGCTCACGGGCACCTTGTATATGTTTATACGATGTCGAGCTAACATCTTAAATATCTTAATTTAATAGAAGGAATTCAGAGGAAAGGTATCGGGATTTAAAAATCGATAGTTTATTATTACTTGATAATATTATAATATGTATATTGTTTCTAAGGAACCGTGAAATTGAGCTGGGGTATTCCTAATCTCTTTAAGGTACCACCTTAACCGTTTTAAAGGAGCTTAGGGTCATTTTTGGACCATGTTACTTTACGTACGTATTTTCGAAAATATACTACACAAAACATGTTTGACCTTCATTCAAAAGTCTATTCTACCAGATAACGTGAGAAAACAAATCAAAATTTGAATCAAATTGCTTTGCACCCTAGAGGATACAATAAAAAATATAGTGGAAGTTTTTTTTATATCGATTAGGTTCAATAACATTCATAATTAAGCGTAATATTATTAACAAATATTAAAAAAAAAAAACAAATTTGACCTAGTTTTGTGTGGTATATTTTCGAAAAATATATTTCATGACAGATATGAAACTGTTTTATGAAACTAGTCTCTTTTTTGCCCATCTAAGCACGGCGTTGAACCACGGTGCCGTTCTCCGGTCGCTCGCAGCCGATTAATCATACTTTGAGAACCCGATATTGTTGTGCCGACACTTTAATCATATATTTTGAGAGTAACTTTGTACCTTTTAAGCCCTAAATTTTGTATTAAAGTATGTTACAGCGAAGATTTATAATGTTGTATTTTAGAACATAACTTAGAAGCCAATTCGAACTTGTATTCTGATGTCAAAATAATAAAGGTATTTTTTCTTCACACTTGCTCAAAAAAAGATCTTATTTCATGCAGGTGTACTGAGGACCAAGGCCTACATTGTTCCCGAGGGAGTTATGAATTGTAATAAAAAATTATAGTTGTATTTTTTAATTATGTCACTTGTTCATACAAACCTGAGTTTTACGTTTAAAATACTGACGCTTATAATTTAATATTTTTGTTTATATTTAAAATTATTTAATTTGATTAATTTAACAGCTGTTTAAAATATATTTACATAATTTTCAATCGCGGCTGAATGCCGAATAGGTCTTCGCCTTCGATGCCTAACCTGTCAAGAAATTACAAAATGGCGGACGAATGTTTGATAGGTATGATATGTATGAGAATTATTTCGCTTAAAATTTAGTTCTTTCTTCGCAAGTATGATAAAAAACATTTTTTGTAAATTCGGGGGTAAGAACCTCCAGCCTGCGGCTGTCGGGAATTACCATCCTCGTATTCAGAATTTCACTTACCCCCCGTCTTGCACTATGTACTATTATAGTTATCATTCACCTGTCCGTCGCATGTTCAAAACATACGCGCGAATTCCACTCGCGAATAAAACCATTATATCATTTTGATATCGGAATGTAGGTCAGTTAGAATTGGTCTCCTCCTCAAATACATATAGAATGTAAAATATTATTAGGAATATTTAATATTTGTAAATCATAATAGTAATAAATTATATACTAAGATATTCAAATTAAGACTAAAATATAATAGAACTTAAAATAAACTTATAAATCAAAAATGCTCCCCAGGTCACCTTCATGCATTATGGTACCCAGAAGGCCAGAAGTTTGGATGGCCAGGCTTAGTCTCTGGCCAGCTTTCCGGTCACCTGAGATGTCTGTTAGGTGTGTAAAATATTGTAACAAAATGAAGAACAGTAAACAGAATATTATTGACATTTTTAAAAATTACCTAAAAAGTTTCGAAAATTAAATTTAATATTTCATCTACTTGTTACAGTGTCAAGTTCCATAATTATATGCACAATAGGAATTTTGTAATTTCGCACGTCATGTATTTTACGCAGTTTCTAGCTGTGGAAACTTCTAATTGGCTTAAAGTTTCTATTTTGCAACCTATTTTGTTACTCTAGCTGTAAGTTGTCCTAAGATATAAAATAAAATAAAATGAAATGAAATAAATAAATATTTATCATTTCGGTTAGTTCGGTTATTCCGGTAAATTTTATAAAACTTCTTCAAAAACTCGTTCAAAAAACATAGTTTTTCACAAACCTGTTATCAAATAAAAATCTGCATCCAAACCGGCATTTAAGAGGCAACAGGAGTGGTCATTTCTCCATACAAACATACTCGACTGTTTCCTCCGTGGTTTTTGAAGCTAAGTAGAGCCATAATTTATTCAACACAAATTATTATTATTAATATTTGACCGTTTTGCTTTTTTGATATTTTTGTTTCTTATGGCGCTACTGGCGCTAGTGCACTTCAAATATAAGCAAAAACGGCCTAATTTACTAGCATAAAAAACTGGAATCAATTAGCCTAAAAAGCAAAACAGTCCGTCACAGATAATTTCATTACTATTTACATCTCAAAATTTCGTTACATTTGGTTAAGTTTTTAGGATTTTTCGCCTATACTGGCGTTATCCTTATCGCACTAGTTTTAGGAGCCGCTTCCATTAGCGAGACGGATATATATACCTAAAATATTTAAATCTCAGCTCCAGTATCCTCTTAAGAGCCACGGTCCCACAGACACACCCACACACACGCAACGCAACAAAGGTTTTACATTGCTAAGGAGCTCTTAGAGCTCAAAAGACACAAAACCTGCGCGGTGACCAGAATATTGACTGGACACTGTAAGTTGAACAAACACATGTTTCAAATTGGAAAGAAACAAGATGCGACATACAGGTTCTGCCATGAGTCAGAGGAGACTGCAATGCACATTCTCTGTTCCTGTGGACCACTAATGTCAAAAAGAAGTACCCACTTAGGGCGGCACGTATTGCAACCCTATGAGGTACAGAACATTACGGCCCAAAGAATCTGGAATTTCCTGGATTCAACGGGCATCAGTAATGAACTTTAAAGGGCTGTCACAATAGATCACTACCTGGTCGACGTGGCACTCAAAGGCCCAAAAACCACAATAATAATAATAAGGTTTTACATCAAATATACGCCAAATGTTTCGGAAACCCCTAGTGTAAATTTATTCGATGGCGCCAAGCGGAACGTTTTGGAAACTCAAAATCCCATACAAAATGAGGCTTAACGCAAACGCGTACGTCACGTTACGAAATCGAATAAATTTACACTAGGGGCTCTGAATATTTGAAAAACCGGCCAAGTGCGAGTCGGACTCGCACAGGAAGGGTTCCGTACCATTATCTATAAAAACGGTCACCCATCCAAGTACTGATCCTGCTCGACGTTGCTTAACTTCGGTGATTGGATGAGAACCTCGAGATTGGAAAGATATATTTATTTTATTCTGTTTTTAGTATTTGTTGTTATAGCGGCAAGAAATACATAATGGGTAGAAATTTCAACTGGCTAACTATCACGGTTCATGAGATACAGCCTGGTGACAGACGGACGGACGGACAGCGGAGTCTCAGTAACAGGGTCCCGTTTGACCCTTTGGGTACGGAACCCTAAAAACGAATTCAGCTTGCTAGGTGACCCTCGCTAGTCATGCATGAAACTTTGTCGCCAAATAATCCATTAGGGAAATACGAAGAACTGTACAGTCGCAAATACGTAGCGAAACAATAAACGGTTTATTAGGAACGTGGAACGCTACCCGTTTCCTGGAAGTATTCACCGCCGTTATGCCGTTTGACGACCGGTCTGACCTAGTGAGTCACTACCTCACTACTCACTCACTACCCTGCCTATGGAGCCGATGGTTCAGGGTTCAAATCCCGGTAAGGGCATTTATTTGTGTGATGAACATATTAGTTTTTGAGTTATGGGTGTTTTCTATGTGTACAAGTATGTATTTATCTATACAAGTAGGTATGTCTGTCGTCGCCTAGTACCCATAGTACGTTGCTTAGTTTGGGGCCAGATTAATCTATGTAAAATGTCCCCTAATATTTATTAATTAATAGGACACATGTATTGCGCATACAGGGTGCTTCATCCTAATGAAGCAATGACGGTAAATTTTAATTTCTGGAACTATGAAAGGGACGGAAGTTTGGTTTTAGAGACGGACAACATGATTCTTCTATTGTCAAACCATCGTTTTATTGACGACCGGTTTGGCCTAGTGGGTAGTGACCCTGCCTACGAAGCTGATGGTCCCGGGTTCAAATCCTGGTAAGGGCATTTATTCGTGTGATGAGCATGGATATTTGTTCCTGAGTCATGGGTGTTTTCTATGTATTTAAGTATTTATAAATATTTATATATTATATATATCGTTGTCTAAGTACCCTCAACACAAGCCTTATTGAGCTTACTGTGGGACTTAGTCAATTTGTGTAATAATGTCCTATAATATTTATTTATTTATTATTACTAAGACTCCGCTGTCCGTCCGCCCGTCCGTCTGTCACCAGGCTGTATCTCATGAACCGTGATAGATAGACAGTTGAAATTTTCACAGATGATGTATTTCTGTTGCCGCTATAACAACAAATACTAAAAAGTCCGGAACCCTCGCTGGGCGAGTCCGACTCACACTTGTCCGGTTTTTTAGGAGACTAACAAGTAGCCGAATTACCTGATGGTAAGTGATTACCGTAGCCGGCCATGTGCGCTGCCAGTTGTAATAAAATCGCATTGAAGCAATAAGGATTACCTCCTTATAAGAACACAAAGTTGCGGACACACAACCCCGACCCTTGTAACCCGATCGGGTTCGTAATCCCGGATCTGAAGCGTTTTGGAGCAACATTATCTGAGCAGCCGGCCTAGCCAGGGTAACATCTATCGCTACGACGACGAAACGCTTTGTGCCTCTCTATCACTCTTCCATATTAGTGCGACAGTGATAGCTACGTTTCGATCGCTACGGAGAATTACAATAATCGATATAAAACGCAAATCTCCTTCTTCTTCCACGCCTCATCCCGTTACAATTCAATTAAATTCAAATTATTTATTTCAGACTACATGCGCATAGATAATATACACAAATAATAACAAAATCAAATAAAAATACATGTCAGCGACTAAAAAATTAATTGCAATTAAATTAAACACTATGTCAAAAATTTTGAAAAAAAAATACATTAAAGCAATACATTAGAATTGCAATACAATAAATTACAATAACAATTACGTCTGAATAAAATTACAATTTAACAACACACTTTACATAATATTGTACACTGTGCCTCTAGAACCCATATGTATGTCATTCCAGTGCCTCCAAAATGTACCTGTCGGATTCCCAGGGAGGAGCTGAAGCAGGCTGCTGGAACTGGCACGTACCCGGCGCATGAGGGAGGCGGTACGTTTGCGGATTATCGCACTGAACGCGTCCACTCTCGCCTCCACAAAAATCCCCCAGGCGCTACAGTGACGTGGCAGTCCCATCAGCATGGGGAAACCGTTATTGTATTGAACACGCAGGGCACTGATGGTCTTTTTGTGTGATTCGTCCATAGGCTGCACGCGTAAAAGGACTGGAAAAAAGCCTTAAAAAGGGTATTTTTGACATCCCCGTCACACCGTGCGAACCTACGTAACAGCATGTTACATCTTACTGCCAGTGCCCAACACTCCCCTTTCTATGTCTGTATCATCTTGGAGGTCCTGGGTGACCCAATGCGCAAGGTACTTGACCCGTACTCTACTAAGAGGAAGACCACACAAATATACGGCAGGAACAGACGTATACTCTTTTTCTTTTTGGTTTCGTTACGCGGGGTCGGCTTTCCTAATCTCGAGGCGCCACTTTGTTCGCTGATAAGTGTCGTCACTGGACAGGTCCAACTCTTTCACGTCTCTCCGGACATTCTTCAGCCAGGTTACTGGCCTGCTCCTTCCTTCCTTTGCTGCAGCCATGGAGAGGCATTCAATTTACTTCAAAACAATGTGTGCCCTACATTTGTTATTTGACAAGTGCGTATATTTACTACAGGTACTAATAGTAAGTAAATAAATATTAATAATAGCGGGGTAACGCTGCTAGTGTGATGGGAACCTTTGGACCCGGCATGGCTCAGAACGGGTTTTAGCTTTTTAAGGTATATACTTCTTAGTCTAATACCAACCTATAATGTACCACTTTCAAGTGAAGCACGAATGTTCATTATAATCAATATTAATTATTGCGCCAACATTTTACATACATGTTAAACTACCAATAAATGCTACTAACTACCAATGTATATACTCGTACAGCTCCAAAAGTCATGGTTACATGAAAAACAGATGAATGAATCTCATTCATGATGTGTCCATGTAATTTTGCGGCTCGCTACATAAACGAGTCGTTAACATTTTTTTCTAAGCGTACCCCTTAAGCTATATTTTCCCCAGTAAATGACGCCATATCTTAAGATTGAAGTTACATAAGCGAGGTAACCTGACAGATCAGCAATTTGAAATTATTAAATTAAACAGTTTACGCAGGTTTCATAATGCATAAAAAACTTACTTTAAATAAGGTAGGTTCTCTATGTGTAAATTATTTAAACAAAATAAATTGTTCTTTACAATTCTGTCTTCAACCTCACAAAGCTGGAATCACATTCAAAACGCTTTATCAAACATAATTTGTCATATCATAATTAACTAACTTCCTTAATTCCGTTTACATCTCCGAGACAATGCTATTTCTCAACCCTATTCTGACATCCATTCAAAATTTAATCCTATCTCAAGAGCATAAGCTGCAATTTAGCTTGAGTTTTTAACTCTGTAGGGTTGTTACATCTATTTTAATATGAGTCTTATGAACTTATTGTTATGCTGCAATTTCGCTCGCGCACTACATTTTTGTAAAAGTTTAAAAACAGTTGTTGAAATTTGAGACGTATTTGTACAGATTTAAGGTTGCTTTTGCATTGGTTTGTATGTTCCTAGTAATTAGGGATGCAGTGGTAAAGATAATTTTCTTTGTTCCGCCTGATTGTAAATTTCCAACGTACGCCAGTCAGCTTGGAACGATTTTGAATAATGTATGATTTAATTTACGTTTGTGCTTACTTTATATCCATGCGGTCTTCATTTCTACATTTGTTATGGAGGCTGGTTCGGTTTTAACAATTTGTTATGGTTTCAGTCTCATTTTGATATGACCTTAGTTCGTTTTAACAGGTATGCAGTATACAGTGCACTAATAAGTAAATAAATAAATATTTTGGGACAATTTATACAGATCGACCTAGCCCCAAAATAAACAAAGCTTGTACTATGGGTACTAGACGACGATATACATACGTATACAAGATAAATACATGCATAGAAAACACCCATGACTCAGGAACAAATATCGGCTTCATATGCAGGGTCACTACCCACTAAGACAGACCGGTTGTCAAACTGCAAGCGAAATGTGTTATATGACGACTCCTGATTACTTTTCGTCAGCCGGTAACGCTGATTTGTGATCACGACTCAAGGTCAAGGTCATATCATTTTTTTACAACCGAATCGATCGTTCATACATTTATTACTAGCTACTTGCGGTGTTTTTTTCTTCAGTATCGGAACCGATAGCCGCCGATACCGTCACCCCAGTTAAAATAAATAAATAATTTATTTTATTCAATAAAATAATACAATAATACAAGGGGTGAAGGTCTCATTCAGAAAGCCTCGCTCTTTCAATTAGAACATTGAAACACATTTTAATATGATCCGAGTATAACTATGTTAAATTTAGTACTTTAAGAACTTACGTTTAGTGGAAAATGTATGAACCCGCACTAAAACTTAACCAATGTGTAAACAGGCCACAATGTGACCAAACATATAAAAATGAGATCATATTGACAATCCATTTAATGACGTAATAACTTTTAACTGTGGATGGTACAAAAACATGTCAGAAACAATAAATAAAAACAACTTAAAATTACAATTAATCTAAATACAGACTATATACAAATAAAACTACACTAAACTAAAGTAAATCTAAAAAATCGGCCAAGTGCGAGTCTGACTCGCACAGGAAGGGTTCCGTACCATTATCTATAAAACCGGTCACCCATCCAAGTACTGACCCCGCCCGACGTTGCTTAACTTCGGTGATTGGATGAGAACCTCGAGATTGGAAAGAAATATTTATTTTATTCTGTTTTTAGTATTTGTTGTTATAGCGGCAACAAAAATACATAATCTGTAGAAATTTCAACTGGCTAACTATCACGGTTCATGAGATACAGCCTGGTGACCGACGGACGGACGGAAAGCGGAGTCTCAGTAATAGGGTCCCATTTGACCTTTTGGATATATACGGAACCCTAAAAAGGCCCCTGCGGCAAGGTCCCGATGATGCTGGCTGCGTTACCCCGCTGAACTGTCAGACTGATGCGTTGAGCTAGATAACTGCCAGCTCTCCGGTCCCTGCGGTTGCATCCCTGAGTCTCTTTGAAAGGTGTCTAAAAAGACTCAGAGCGCCGGACCCTACGGACCCAGGATCGCGACGCCGAACGGAACAAAACTGTATTCGGCACCGAGACCGCGGTATTTCCCCACCTTTGCATTTTCAGCCGCCTCCGCAGCAGCTGCCGCCCTTACCGAGGTTCCGTAAAGATATGACGGGGCTAGCGTGTCCACGCAGGTTGCATCCCACACCAGCACCCGCCCCATACTCCACGACGTATACGACCTTGGGTCAGCATGCGCCGCTGTACCAATAGTTAGGAGTCGTTAACGCTGTTTGGCCTTCAGGAAATAAATCGTTTCATAAGGCATTTCGCTCGCAATTATTTGGTGTCCGTGTACCTGATTGCTTTATGGTCACGTTCATTGTAAACCAATTCTCTTATATTAACAAAAACGATGTTTTTTTTGTGTTTGTTGTCGTCATGTGTTTTTGTGTAATCTCTGTAGTACTAAATGATTCTCCTTTTCCTTGGATTTTTTCTTTGTAATATTATAATGTACTGTAATGTGTTATATGTCGTGGCATCACCGAATGGGTCCTACGGAAGACCAGCGCTTCATAGCTAGCATTATGCTAAGTTGGGTTAATTTCGTGATGCGCACTTAATTTTAATGTCGCGCATATAAATGCCCAAAGTATCCCCGCCCACTTTAATGATTTTTTATTAACTTTTGAACTAAGTCGTATTGACGCCATTTTGATCTCCGAGACTTGGCTCAAGCCTTGCCTCCCTTCTACCTCTTATTCGTTGCCCGGTTTTTGTTTAATACGTAATGATCGCTCTGGCAGGGGAGGTGGGGGTGTTGCTATTTATCTCCGTTCTCATATCCCGTATTCCATTTTAAGTATGTCTACTCAATCCCCTTCTTCTGACACCGCAGAGTATTTATTTCTAGAGTTGAGCCTATCTCACTCTAAAGTCCTTTTAGGGGTATTTTATTCTCCCTCCCTTCAAGTTAATTATTTTGGGTCTTTTGAAAAGCTTCTCGAGGATTTAATGCCATCATATACACATCATATAATTATGGGGGATTTTAATACATGTCTTCTAAAAAATGACTCTCGCTCCAAGTCTCTTAAATCTCTTTCTGAAGCCTGCAATATGTTCATCCTGCCATCCGGTCCCACACACTTTTTTCCTAACTGTTCTCCGTCGCTTCTCGACCTCACTTTTGTCTCATCTCTAGATCATGTTGCAAGGTATGTCCAATACTCTGCGGACGCCTTTTCATATCATCATCTGCTTTTTTTGTCTTATAAAATCCGTCCACCTAAGGCCAAACCTAAAATACTCTTTCAGCGCAATTTTAGTCGGATGAATGTTGAAAAGCTTCGTGAGGATGCCTCGAAGTTCGACTGGAGTGGTGTGTTTGAGGCTGTTTCTGTAGATGAGAAGGTATCGCTCTTTAACTCTGCTCTAACTCATCTCTACGATGTTCACGCTCCTATACGCCCGATAAAAATTAAGCACCTTCCTGCTCCCTGGCTTACTGCGGACATTAAGTTATTAATAGCAAAAAAGAATTTGGCTAAATCTAAATTTAAGTCATTCCCTTCAGATAAAAACAAGGCTAGGTACCATGCTTTGCGGAATCGTTGCAGTACAATATGCCGAGATGCTCAGAGGCGACACATTCACAATTCCGTGGAAAATGGTAACCCTGCCAAAGTTTGGAAGTTTCTAAAGTCACTTGGAGTTGGGAAGCAACCTCAAAACTCAGTCGATCATAGCGTTGACCTTGACCAGCTTAACCTGCACTTCTCTTCTTTTGCCTCCTTTTCTGGGTCAGTTAAGTTGGACACCCTTAACTTTCTTTCAAATATCCCAACTCCTGACTATCCCCCTTTCTCTCTTGCTCAATTTACTGACAGTGACGTTAAGAAGAACGTAATAGCCATCTCGTCTAATGCCGTTGGAGTCGATAACCTGAGCCGAAACATGATCCTTCCTCTCATTGACGTCATAGCTCCTATTATCACCTGTATCCTCAATAGCTCCATTTCTTCTAATGTTTTCCCATCGCTTTGGAAAGATGCCGACGTTATTCCTTTGCCTAAAAAGTCCAGTCCCTCCTCCTTCTCAGACTACCGTCCTATTTCCATTCTTCCTTTCCTCTCAAAAGTTCTAGAGCGTCTAGTACATCAGCAGTTTACTTTTTTTTTGAACAGACATGCGCTCATGAACCCATATCAATCCGGTTTCCGTTCAGGCCACAGCACAACTACCGCTCTTGTAAAAATTACTGATGATATCCGGGCTGGTATGGATAATCGTAAGATCACGGTATTATCGCTTTTGGATTTCAGTAATGCTTTCAACACGGTTGACTTCGATATCTTGCTAGGCATATTGCGTTCACTTAATGTATCTCCTGCGGTAGTTGACTGGTTTCGCAGTTATTTAGTAGGGCGTCGGCAGCGTATAAAGGTGGATTCCTCTCGATCTTCGTGGTGCAACACGCTTGCTGGTGTCCCACAGGGCGGCGTGCTGTCTCCTCTTCTTTTCTCTATCTTTATAAACTCTATCACTTCCAATATTTTGTCCTCCTACCACCTTTACGCTGATGACCTTCAAATATACTCTCAGGGCTCTGTTGCCGATCTACCACAGACTATCTGCGCCATGAACACTGACTTGGAGAGCATCTTAGATTGGAGTAAGCGTTACGGTCTCAAGGTAAACCCTACTAAAACTCAGGTTATGGTAGTAGGTAGCTCAAAGCTTACTGCCCGGATTGATTTTGGCTCTCTACCTGCTATTGTGTTTGACGGTATTCAGATTCCCTTCTCTCTCCAGGTAAGGAATCTCGGTGTCATGATGGACCAGAGTCTCTCTTGGGCACCTCAGGTGAGTGAGGTTAGTAGGAGGATGTTTACTGCAATTGCATCGCTCCGCAGACTTCGAAATTTCTTGCCTTACGCCACTAAAATTGCGCTAGCTCAATCTCTCTTACTGCCCATATTAGATTATGCTGACATTTGCTATCTTGACCTTACGCAGGATCAGCTGAATAAGCTTGAGCGCCTCCAGAATCTCTGTATAAGGTTTATATTTGGCTTGCGCAAATATGACCATGTGTCTCAGTTTCGTTCTCAGCTCAAGTGGCTTCCTATTCGTCTTCGCCGTGACTCTCATGTTCTTGCCCTCCTTTATGGCATTCTCTTTAACCCCGCTACACCACCTTATCTCAAAGAGCGTTTCAAGTATCTCTCTTCTATCAGATGTTCTCAGACTCATATTCTTGCTCCTCCCTTATCTACTTCAAAATTTTATAATAGCTCTTTTACCTTCCGGGCTGTTCGGTTATGGAATGCTCTGCCAGTAGAATTAAGATTAGCTAAATCTCTCCCCATTTTCAAAAATCAGCTGAAACTATACTTTCTATCTCTACCTTAAGTTGCCATTTATATATTGTATATGTGTAAGTATAAATATATATATATATATATATATATATATTGTATTATATTATATTGTATATTTATTAGTATATTATTAGGTATTGTTTTAATACTTATATAAGTAGTATGTGTGTTTGTATTTAATAGTCTCCATATTTAGCTCCTTGCACTACCTGTTGACTTTTGTATGAGTTCGAAATTTCCTGCTACCTAAAGGTTGTCTGGAAGAGATCGCTTTTTAGCGATAAGACCGCCTGTTGTTACCTGGTTCTATTTTCCTTTAAAAATCATTTGTAGTTTTACACTTATGTAAAATGTATAATTGTTGGTGCAATAAAGAATATTTACTTACTTACTTACTTACTTACTTAATGTTCTATTTTTGTTGTCTGTACATGTTGGTACATGTTTGTGACTGTCACGAATAAATATCTTTTAAATTTATCTTTGTCTGATTACACGACTCAAGGTCGTATCAAAACGTCAAAGCCTTGTCAAATTGTTGAAACGGAATCGGCTTCCAAGACTGTTCTATTTATATACACATGTCATGTATTACACTATGTACGTAACTAACATAACCGGCCTCAGGCAATAAGGATAACATGTCCTAATAATGTTGTCCATACGTGACGTGTCAATATCTAGGAGAGTAATCTGATTACTGGATGGGGTTCTTGGGGGGGTGTTATGATGGTGGTGTGTTTACTGGACAAACAGACATCATCCACAGTGTTAAGCGACGGCCAAAGCAAATATTAGTAGTTTTTTTATACTTATTGAATAATAACTTGGGGGATTTAACGACTGGAGACGTATTGTCTGTAATTTTCTGTACAAAACCGTCTGCTGATTTTTGCGGGGGTGGGGCAAATGTATGGCTATTTGTGAAGAATTTAAGTTAATGCTCATTATTAGTTTCGATGATAATTTTCACCGCAAATTTATTCTAGTTCTTATAATTTCATTGGTACACGCCTGATTGGCCTAAAGGCGCCAGGGATCGGAAACCGGTATTTTTTGTATGGGAACGAAAACGGTATTTTTTCATTCTTTGTTAATTACTTCATTTCTAATTAGGCAATCTAATAATACGAAGTCGTTATCTGAAAACACAACTGAGTCCTACATTTAGAGTATAAAATAAACCGAAATATATGGTTATTTCGATGTTTTTGCAAAAAACCGGTTCCGATCCCTGAAAGGCGCATCAAAATTGTAATAAAATAACAGAGGTTATGAATTTGATCAGGAATTGTTATTATTATGATCTCTCAGTATCAAAAGTGATGTTTCTGGTTCAAGAAACGTCACTTGTATGCATATTGTCAGCTCGTTCTTAAGAACGTATTTCTTTACTTATATAGTTCAGGTTATTCCCTTAGATACTGGTCCGTCTAAATTGTATCACCCCGTATACAAAGAAAACCTAAAGGAGAAAATATTTACTCGCTACACAATAAACATATTACGTGCCTATATTACTCCCATTTATTACATCGGGTTTTATTTCGCCCGTGTTTTGCCTAGAATGTGTCTCTATAGGTACAAAATACGGGCGTACGTCCTTGAAAAATAAAACTAAAGATATATATAACGTGTCGGCGAGATATCAGGCTAAGTCGTATGAGTTCGCGAATATAGATTTTGTGATTCTCGACGACGCGTGGTTTAATTCATGTAATTAAAGATTAGATGTCACAAATCTACGCGTCGTCATGGATGACTCGAACTATATGTAACATAGTAAGATCTGAGATATACGACGCTTTGTACTTGCTTTTTATCCCATCAATAATGTCGGTAGTCACAACCGACATTATTAAACGGCAGTATGTTAGATCCGACTTTTTTACGAGTATCTTAGTTTTCTCGGAAAAATAAAGAAGAACTGAAAATCCGATAATGTTATTATAAAGAGATTTTTATTACTTTAACGATGACTTTTTTTAATTGGAACCTGCCGACATCGCACGACTTATAATTTTGACACATATTGGCGACATGTGTCGCGCGATGTTGCCAGAATGTCGAGTGAATTTCGGCAACGTCGCACCCTTTCCCCCACCGTCGTTAGCGTCGCTGGTGACACGTGTAGCGGGACTTTTGTCGCATAGTGTATCCCTGGCTTAAAGTACTGGTTTCTACATACATTAAGTATGTGACTTGTTTGAATGTAGGAATAGAGTAAGACTGCAGCCTAGACCGATGGAAAATTCATGTATTATTCAATAATTGGCCGTGCGAGCGTGAGCGTGATCTAGGCGTTTCCGTTTCAGCTTGGAAAAAATGATTTAGTGTGACATGCGCTGATTCGAACTTTAAGGTACGTTAAATATTAGGTCTAGATACGATTCATCCGATATGTCAGTGTCAAAAGTGGCGTTTTTGTTTGAATAAACAATTTTCCATCGGTCCTATTCTTTCAAGAAGTCACATGTCAACGTTTCTTCAATGAAAAACCTCACTATTGACTCTTTTATATCCGATCCATATCGTATCTACATCTAATATTTAACGCATCTTAAAGTTAGGATCGGGCCGCTAGAAGCGTATTCCGATATTAATAACAGGTTATGCATTTGATCTGGATTTTTATGGATATGATCTGTGAGTGTCAAAAATAACATTTCTTATTCTCTGTATTTTTTTATATTTAACTTTATTACCGTTGTAAAACAGTTTAATTTCTACATAAATATAAATCTAGCCTTTTGTATAAAACGAGAATTTAAAATAAATTCCGTGAAAGCGGTCGAAATAAAATTGTTTAAATTCTGTGGCGCCTTGTCGAGCAACATGTGTTATTGTAATCCGAATAAAGAGGAGGGGAGCCTAAAGCGGCATATTGACTTATAATTCACAGAATTTCCGTTCGCATTTACTTATTAAATTACTTGGCATTGACAATTATGATCTTAGTTTACGTATTACAATTTAATTATAAGTAGACAGGATTGATTCAAACTTCCTAACGGAGTAAATGACGACTGTCTGGCCTAGTGGGTAGTGGCCCTGCTTATGAAGCCGATAGTCCCGGGTTTGAATCCCAGTAAGGGCATTTATTTGTGTGTTGAGCACGGATATTTGTTCCTAAGTCATGGGTGCTTTCTGGTGTACTTTCGTTTGGCCAGAATACTTTTCACCTTTCACTTTCCAATATAAATGTTGTGTCTTTTAATTCTTTCTTTTATATGTTGTGTTTTTTATTTTTTATATACTACGTCGGTGGCAAACAAGTATACGTCCCGCCTGATGGTAAGCAGTCTCCGTAGCCTATGTACGCCTGCAACTCCAGAGCAGTTACATGCGCGTTGCCGACCCTAAACCCGCCCCCCCACGTTGAGCTCTGGCAACTTTACTCACCGGTAGGAACACAACACTATGAGTAGGGTCTAGTGTTATTTGGCTGCGGTTTTCTGTAAGGTGGAGGTACTTCCCCAGTTGGGCTCTGCTCTAGATCTGGAATGACATCCACTGGCTGTGCCCTACCACACAAAGCGAGATGAAATTCACAATGCCCATACCTCTCTTTTGGACGTAGTTTAAGGACATACCCGGGTCCGAGTATGTCCTTAATAATAATAAAAAAAATTAGTATGTTGATTTTTTTTAACTAACAATAAATTAAAATTTAAGAACATGTCTCACTCGCTCTCGCTCAAGCTTACGTTCGTTAAGAGTGAAAGAAGAACACAACATACGGGGCCATAATTATAGTATTTTATGCAACAGTTGTATAAGAAAGGTCAAAAAAGGCGAGTGGCGTGAGTTACAATGTGAGCCGGAGCCGAAGGCGTAGGCGAACATTGTAAAGGAATACGCCACGAGCATTTTTTGACCTACTTATACAACGTTGCATACAATACTTTTCCTACAAGTCAACAAAAATAAATCTTAATTAAGGCAAACAAAGCAAAAGTATATAGCCAAGACGCGCGAGCATACCTTGTTACGCGCCCAGCCCGCCCCGGGCCGCGGCCGGCCGGTCCGCGACACCTTCTCGTAACTCATGAGGCCCTGGTACTTGCTACTTGCTAAATTAAATTTTTGGACAGTTTTTTCTCGATTTTGGCACTAACAAGCAACGCTAAGCGGTCTTCGTAGTCTATGGGGTGTTGCTATATTACGGGTGTCACATGCGTGTTTCTGACTTATGAAGTGATTGTTTTTACTATGCAACCAAATGAATATTTTGTAAGTTGGCAGCAATGCACTTAGTTTAAAACTCTATTCGTTTTGATTTTGTTAGGTTGGTAGCCATTAATCGCAGTAACGTTATAGCGATTAGCGTTATGAGGAATAGACAATATAGACTTTTCTTGAAATCTTTTATGTATGTTCTTATATCCGTGTTAATGAATGCATAAACGACAGATAACAGTAGAGGAGTAGGAAAAATCCATAATAATAACCCTTTCGTACCACAAGGATCCTTTGAAGAGCGGTGATGATGTATTAATAAACACTTTCAGTCCAATTTCAGCAATACCCACAGCGTGATTAAATTCCTCGCCGTCACCAGATACAATGTGTAATTGCCTCGTAGGCTAAAGCAGAGACAGGTACAAATACAGACATACAACCGATCAACACCCACACGTGATTTAATTCCTCCGAGGTCACTGCATACATGTGTAACTGTATCGTTGACTGAAACAGAGACAGGTCCAAATATAGACATAAAGGTGTCTCAATAAGGGTGGATATTTTCGCTGAAAAATAAAAACACGTATTATAAATAAGGTTCACCATCATGTATATGTACATAATTATATCTATTAGTCTATCTTTTATACATTATATAAGTAGTAGTATTTAACTATTTATATATTTTTAATATTATTTGACTTCACGTTTAATTTTTTCCTTATTATTTGTTATTATTTTTTCCTGCACCAACATACACAAATGTCGGTGTTTGACCCAATGGTTGACTGGTAGAGAATACCTTTTGGCATTAAGTTCGCCATTTGTACATTTTTCTTTATGTGTGCAATAAAGTTTAAATAAATAAATAAATATTATTTCAGTAAGTTGTGATTATTTACATTGCATTATAAAGATGAGAAGACGGCTCTGAGGACAGGTCATTCTTTCTGTCTTTTCATGAAATTTTCGATTATTTTTTGACAAAGATGTGACTATCTCATTGATAACGCGTTGGATCTCGGCTTTGAGCTCAGGTATTGTTTTTGGTTTATTCGCACAAACCCGAGATGTCACAAAACCCCAAAGAAAGAGATCGCATGACCTTGATGGCCAGTTGACATCTGAATTTCGTGAGATGATCCTGTCTGGAAATGATACCTGCAATAAATTGATTTCATGGGCGTTTTCTCAAAGATAACACCCTCTTCTTTTGTGTAACGCTCCATTTTTAGGGTTCCGTAGTCAACTAGGAACCCTTATAGTTTCGCCATATCCGTCTGTCTGTCTGTGTCTGTCTGTCTGTCCGAGGCTTTGCTCCGTGGTCGTTAGTGCTAGAAAGCTGAAATTTTGAATGGATATATAAATCAATAAAGCCGACAAAGTCGTACAATAAAATCTAAAAATTTAATTTTTTTAGGGTACCTCTCCTACACGTAAAGTGGGGGTGAAATTTTTTTTTCGCTTCAACCATAGAGTGTGGGGTATCGTTGGAAAGGTCTTTCAAAACTAATAGGGGTTTTTAAGAAACATTTTTTGATAAAGTGAATATATTCGGAGATAATCGCACCGAAAAAAAAAATGTGTCCCCCCCCCCCCTCTAACTTTTGAACCATAGGTCCAAAAAATATGAAAAAAATCGTGGAAATAGAGCAATCCATCACAAGGCGTGACTATCAAGATGACGCTCGAACCAGAAGCCCTCTATTTTTAGCAAACGAAACAATGAAAAGTGACAGCTGTCAAATCCAGAGTTGCAACATACACGAAAAAAATACACAAAATTGAAATCGTGCAATATTACTGAGACACCTATACGACCAATATACATATAACAGATCCTACAGGGTGATTAAATTCCACAGCCGGTCACCACTCACGACGTACATACAATGTGTTATTGCCTCATATTGGCTGTGGCAGAGACAGATAGTAATAAAGACTATATTGTGCTACTGTGATACACAATACAGGAATAATCAGCATGACTTGATTACCTTTACGGTTGCTACGTACAATGTTGGCTGAGGCAGAGACAGATATTAATAAAGACCGTCGACCATTGTCCAGCAATCTCTATGGTGCAATTTAATTTCTCCGTGGGCATTACCCGAATGCCATTACTTCACGGGACAGGTGTTATTTATTTAAGTGCAATACAAAAATACTTATAAATGAAAAGTTATAAAATTAGATTGCTTGAGTATTCACCCAATTACAGTGTTAATGGAGACAACCAACTATTATTACAGCAACAGCCCTATCGTAAGAAAAATCGAGGTACAAATGAAATCCTAAGTTTAATATGAACAGTCTTTATTATTCCCTCGTCTCTGCCACAATATGCTCCTCATATCGGGTCGCCCATATATAACGTGCGCCCATTGTCCGTGGTTCGCGCTAATGTTGGCATTGTCTAAGATTTGATAGTTTATTGTGTTTACTACAAAAGCTGTGATTTGAACCTTATGATGGTTGAACTATGTAAGATTTCAAACTTATAACAGTTTCTATTGCGATGTTGAGCGAGACAACGCTATGCGCGTATTATAGTGACATCCCGCTCGCATGTTGGAGCGATGTGGTGAATCGGATGCAGTGTGCCATGTGCCAAGGTAACAGTCCGTTTACAACTGCAGCTGCACTACTGTTGCGACGTTACTAGTGCGACATTTCTGCAGCGGCAGCGACTGGTGCTTTGCGGCGTGCAGTCGCAGCAGCTTTCGTTAGTTGATTGTCAATGTCAATAAGTATTGCGTCTAGTGCCTAATTCATGTAGTACGTTGAATCCAGGATATCTAGACTGCTGAATAAAACTATAGCGGACTGTAAACACTATTTTAATTACTGGTAGTTAGTAGTTACAAAGGTATTTTTATAATTATTTTCGGCGCGACGCGATATATGTGCGTTCCGCGAGCCGTTATTTAGTTTCTGACCATCCCCCCGTGGACCGGCGGCCCCGGTCCCCGTTGCTGGCTAACCGGTCTGGTGACGTGACGGTGGACGTCATTGCTGTTGCTGTGGAGTTAATTCGATGCGGCGGCGGGCTTGTCGCCAACAATAAGTTATGAATAATGTCACTGCTGACAGAGGACAATCTTACATAGATCGACTTAATCCTAAACTAAGCAAAGCTTGTACTATGGGTACTAGGCGACGTAATACATACTACGTATACAGATAAATACATACTTATATACATAGAAAACACCCATGACTCAGGAACTATTATCTTAGGAACACAAATAAATGACCTTACCGGGATTCGAACCCGGGACCACCAGCTTCATACGCAGGGTCACTATCCACTAGGCCACACTGGTCGTCAAGTGATGATTGATAAATACCTCTTAATGTCCTTCCTCAAAATTACTAAAATATACAAAAAATATTTTCCACGATGTCAACATTCAAAGAGGAAAATGGGGACTACGTTTGCATGGACCAACGGTTGTACACTATCATCTTAAAACTTTCAGCTTTCAGCACAATTTGTAAATTGTCACAAAGTAAGGGAAACCTTTATTGCCGTTACGCTTACACAACCTATGATTACAGACGAAAACAATTCTAAAAGCTTACCCAAGTCACTGGCGGGCTCAAATATTAGTTAAAGAACTCTAATAACGCAAAGTTCTTACGAAAGTCGAGGTCACAATACATTAGATAGTTCGATAAAGTCGACCAATAAGAATTCACGGAGAGAAAGAATTCCGGTCCCAGTATTGCACCCTGGGGAACTCCTAACTACGAGTTACATGTTAGAGTTACACTGATAGAAATGTTTGTGTAACAGTTACAAAATATTTGGTTACAACTTACATAAAACTTGGTTCCAACAGGACAGTTTGTAACAACAAAATCGGTTTTAAGGTATTGATGAATCTGTATTACTTATTCAGTTATTTTTAGAAATTTGCAATGGTTTCGGCTTGTTTTGTGTTCAGTGTAGCCTCGGTTTGTTTAAAAAAATAAATATTAGGAGGAACATTGAAAAGGACAGATATGATTCTGTATTAACAAGCTTTTCTTACAACAAGAAATGTATAAATTGATTTCAAACTTCTTTGAAATTATGACGTATAAATAACACTTGCACTGCGTGTATTCTTGATCTAACTCTATTTCTAATGATTATTATTGCATATTTTTTTACAAAGGTAGAATAATCCTGGTCCCAATATTATTCCTTACCGCGAGTAACACGTTGGCGTTCACTCCCGTTTATCTCTTTCTAACGCAACGTGAAAGTCTACGTCACGTTCGCAGATTACTAATTGGCACTAGATAGAGTCTAAGAGTTTTTGGCGTTTTTGCTAACGTTTCAATAGACATTATTATTTGATCTTGATTAGACTTGATCGTATATCGATACATTTTAAAATTACGTTAGGGTCTCCCCAAACTAGTCGACGCCGTTTCGGCAAATCGCGTACGGAAAAAGCTTTATGTCAACGCAATAAGAGCGAATAAGTCGTAAATCGGCTCGGCCCACGCGAAACGACGTCTTTCGACGGGAAAACGGCGTTTTGCCGTAAAGCTGTTCGCATTCGTACGACGCTGTTTGCAGCCTACCGCAAACGTTCGCATTCATAAATCTCCTTATACCGCCGTACGGTGCCGGAAAGAGTTGAACGGCTCCGATCACGACCGGTCAGAGCTGGCGGAAGCCGTTCAGCGTCTTCGACGGCCGAACATAGCTGACGACGGCCGAACAGAGCCGATGACGGCCGAAGTAGCTACTGATGCGTTTGTATTTGTTCATTTGAATTATTACCCACATTAATTTTGTGTTCTGTTTTTGAAGTGTTCGTCTTAGCAAATCCAATAAGAAGTCAAATTTTGTTGCGGTCATTCCATAATAATCGTAAAACATTTTTGGATCGAGTCTCAAACGAGGATATCGTAAATTAAATTCACCTTCACTTAATCTATATTGCCACAAAGAATGAACCCACGGTCGCCTCCGCTTTTGCTGCTGTTCTAGCTCTTCCAACAAGTAGGCTACGATAAAAATGCTGGTAAGCCTTTTTTTCCATGCCCGTCTACATAAAATATCCATCATCACAGGTTATTATATAATATGTAACAATTACCAAGGAAAATAATCTTACAGGTCTGTTCAATTTCAAACTCAGGTTGTTACTAACAACCAGTCTCCAAAAATGAGATTTACGATTGCCGATCACCCGCTGTCCTACATCTGTTCGTCGGACTCAACGGCTGTACGTGTGCTGTCTGACGTCTCGACGGCAGGACGGAGCACGGGAGAGCCGACCGTCGCTTTACAACTGTTGCGATAGCAAGTCGCAGGCGATCGGGCGTCTCTACGGCCGCAAGGAGGATGAGACTGCTAAACGCAGGTGTCCAACCGCGGAGACGGTCGATCGGCTAAATGCGAATAGTGTGGTGTAAAACACTCGGCGAAAGCCGACTCCGCGTCGACTGGTTTGGGGAGACCCTTATTGATTTATCACGTCGATAAACAAGACCAACTGCGGGTAGTTCGAAAAACTCGCGGAGTAAGAAAATGTTGATGCCAAATTTAGCTAGTCTTCTTCGAGACCACGGCCACAAAACTGTCTTGTAAACATCGGAGGAAATTTTAAAACTTAATTAGACACGATTAAGTCCCATTTTTGAAAATAATGACTTCTATTTCTTAAGCTTCTATTGTCTGTATCTTGGTTAGAGGGCTGTAACTTATGAAACGGTAAGTTTTTTTTTTGTGGAAATTTCTAAATATTTCTACTTCTGATGTGTAAACAAATAATAAAAATGTTTATTTTTATTGACTTAGAATCATCCTTACCAGTGTCGTTCCCCGAAGACATTAACAACCATAAGCGAAGTTGCAGCATTAATTCCCACTTGACTCTTTGTACCGCAACCTTATCGAAAGCCTCTCATAAATCCAAACAATATACCCATCCATATCTATAAAAAAAAACGGTTCTAGTATCGTTCCCGAGGGTACTCCTAACCGCAAGTAACGCGTTGGCTCCCGTTAGTCTTACTCTTTCCACCACAACCGTAACGTAAGATCGTAACGTTAACGTCTGGGTCACGTTCGTAAATCACGACATACTACTAGACACAGCATAAAGGTGCCAATGGGCTTCTGTTGTTTGTCCGTCGGTATGTCACAGGGCTATATTTGTTACGTATTCTACCGGGTCTACATAGTCCGGGTCTAGTTGATTATTTTACAGGGATAAATATTTCCGCTAAAATAACAAATTTTAAGTACACCAAATATGAAAAGGTCTCCTCGTACCTACTAACTTCATTTTTTAGACGTTTTCTGTCTGACAAAAGACTGATCTCATAATGAACAACAGGAAGATAGGTACACTAGACTTAAAGTAAACTTAAAACTGTTATAGGAAGACAGGTAATTATTCACAAAGTATGTCACAGTTAATATTATTTTCGTTGCTTTGCTTGTTTAACTGCATAAAAACACATAGGGCTACTAGACAGCAAACGTAATTATTTTACGCGAAGCACTTTTAAGCAAGTTCGAGCATACTTAGAAATGGTGAGTGCGTATTACTCCATTGCGGGATCTACTGGCAGTATCTACGTCACGTTAACCGCATGTAAGCACGTAATTACTCAAGTCAAGAACATTAGAGGGAATGTATTCACTGAAGCGAGCCTTATATTTTATTCATGCTCGATGATTGGTGAATATAGTCTCTAATCATGGTAATCTGGCAGTTCTAATGACAGTAGGTTGTGCGCTGAAACTTACTTTGTAAGTTAATTTACAATTTGGTAGGGTAGAAAAAAGAAGTTACAAGTAGTCTCTTTATACAAATTTAAGTTTCAATATTTTTAGGTAATAAGCCTTATGTAAGTTATCTTAGGCTGGGCTATCAAAATCGCTGCCAACTTATCTTGGTCGGACTCTAAATTTGTTGAACATTGTGGAACAGGATTTTCGACCATTTGTTCATTGTGACTTGTGGCATTTAAAGAAAAATAGACCAGCCTGTGCATACCGGTTGTTACAGATTAGTGGGGCATGTGCGGCAATAATATAACAGCGGCAAATAATCTATCATATTTTTTTTTTACATATTTTTTTTATAATTTCTCAAAAACGACTTCGATGAAATTTACAATATAAGATATAAAGCTGTATGAAAACGAAAATTCGGTTACTACGAAAACTAGGGTACATTTTTAAAATAATTAGTTTGCTCGAGTGTTTGCGGTATCCCCGTGGATATTAAATTGTAAAGTAATCAATCAATCAATTTATTTAATAAAGACAATATAATGGTCCACATAATTGTTAGTTTTGAACTTAATCTACATGTTAGTTTATTAACGGTAGTAATAAATTAATAAAAGTGATTTGGACCTCTGGCTCATTAAGTAATGATTCGATTTAATTTTAAAAACAGAGGCTAACATAAGGGCGAATCATCTATTTGCGAAGCATCGCATTTGAGTGTTTTCGAATAAAAAATTCAATATTTATCTGATACCTTTAAACGACCAATTCTTGTATAGATACATATAGTTCGGGGATCTCGGAAACGCCCTGACGATCTCCTGTTTGTCAAGCATCAGGCATCTTATTGATCTGTGGTTAATCTTTCTAGTTTCCTCGTACCTAACGTTTCATTTTATTTGATCGTGAGTAATAGGTAATTAAACATCTCACTTAGATCGTATTAATTATCCCCAATACATAGATTTCTTCATTTATTGATTAACCGTGTTCCATTATTTGGGTCAAGAGGTAACACTCAAGTGGAAACGCGGCAATCGCTTCTCCTTACAAACATTATCCCCATTTTCTTTATACAACGTGTTACACCAGCCACTGAAAGTGGGGTCCGTACACGTTGTATAGGTCATACTGAGCTACTTTTACTATTCTACTAACCCCGAAATCGTGAAAAAAATGGACTCTCCCATTTTGGCTGGCTATCTTGGAAAGTAATTTTTATTATCGCGATTTCGGGATAGTACAAGTTGCCCAGTATCACCTTTATAACGTGTACCCACCCCACTTTCAGTGGCTCGTGATACACGATATATATTGTCGTTACAGCAAATATTTTAACATACCTATAATTTCAGCACAAAATCACATTTATTGACGACAAATAGGTACTTCAGAATCACGAAAGAATTAAATTGAACTCATCAAAATATATATCGTAATATAAGTCCAACCTCGAGGGATCTAATTACGAAGTAGTACGTTCCACTTTCAATCAAGATCAACTCGATCGTATCAAAATAATGTAGGTATTGACATCAAAATCAATATTGCCTGTCAGGCGTATTCAGGTTTTGATAACAAGTTATAAGTAAGATCATATCCACTCCAGATCTAATTCATAACCTATAATTAAAATCAGTATACGTCTGTATGTGTAAATAAATAATATAACATCGATACAAATATTAGAAGTAGGCAGATAACAATAATATGTTATGTAAGGTAATTTTAAGTATTTAGTTAATAAGGTTAACTTGCAATACCCTACTCAGAGTCCATGTTGTGAAAATTTTATTTAAGATAACATCTGTATGTACAGTCAGCGTCAAATACTTCGTAGCAGTCAAAGTGGCCAAATAGTTCGGTACACCATACTAAATATATGGTGTACCGAACTATTTGGCTACTTTGACTGCTACGAAGTATTTGACGCTGACTGTACCATGGAATGCAATTAATAAATGAAAAAATAAATAAAAAATACATCTCATTATTTTGTAATAATTTCATAACATAAGTATTTATTTAAACAACAAAATAACATTGAATAAGGAACTTAATACATATAAAACTTAAAATCTAAATCTAAAAATAAATAAAACTAATCTTAAAATAAATAATTAAAAACTATCCCCCTGCGGCATGGTGCCGTAGATGCTGGCAGCATTTCCTCGTTGTATCGCAATACTTATTCTCTGTGCGAGGAAGCTGCCAGCTCTACGATCACCGGTAGCGTCTTCTATTTTTTTGGCTAATTCCTTAAATAGTGTTATTTTGTTGTTTTTATTTTGATAACTTCTTATCTAATAATAAGATAATAATTATGTGTGTTAATACAAAAAGAAAATTTGTTTTCATTTTCAGGTATGTACGAAGTACCTGCGTAAACATATGGTGCCTTGGATCAGTAAGTATGATAAATAAATTATATAAGGTCAGTATGGCACAGACGGGCATATACAATTTTTGGTTGGAAAGAGCGTCATGGGGTAAAAAATAGTCGTATTCACCGTAATACGATCACAAAGGAGAGGTATGCTCGTTCTACTCTACCGGCCGTCTGTAAACACAAGAGTTAGAAGCGGCAAAAGAGCTTGGAAACGGTCTTATCTGATAGACGATATTCTCCATATCAAACATAAGCTCAAATCCCACAAAAACCTGAGAATCTTAAATAGCTAATATATTAAAACCTCAGCCCCATACCCTATATCTGAAAGACTCCTGACAACTTAATTCTATGTCATCTTAATAAATCCTCAATTTTTACATTCTCGAAACGAATTCTCATTCCGTCGCTTTTAATGAATTCCAAATACGGAGCCCGATTCAGATTTTAATATTTGATAAGGTTTTTATCTCATTTTGATACGAACTTCAAGAACGTTCACTGATTGGGCGCCATTCGTCCCCCTTCCACCTCTATGTAACAAAAATAAGAATACACGTTTGTTTTAGTTTTTATTTTTCTTACAATCCTTTTTGGAACGTTTATTTGTACCTAAAAAGGCACTAGAGCCCGTTTGAACTAACTCTTCACCGTGTTTAATAGCATAGTGTGGGAGTATCATTTTAACTTTATAATTTCATAGAAATTAATTTTTAAATTTTCACATCTTTGCGATTTTACGTAAGAACTGTGAAGACTCGTTCCCTTGTAAGAAAAAATAAGCCATGTTCGACCTGTCGTCTTAAGTACCTAATTAATTAATGGCGCCTTGATTCATACGAAATTAAGTGAAAATCGTGTATATAAATCGTCCACAAAGACTGTCAAGCATACAGTTGATAATCAAAACCAGTTTAAGCTCGTCACAAGTGGTTATATCTGAGTCGGGCCCCAAGACCTTAATTAATTTTCCCCCAAATAACTGGATTTTACGAACGTGTTTCATGTCTAGACTTTTAGGCGAATTAATGTACTGGAGAGAAAGTTCTAGGTTTGGACGATTCATAAATAATGTTTGCTTGGTGTATTTATTATGAAAAGTAAGTGTTTGCTGTTTTAATATATTACATTTATTTCATATATGGAATGAGTTGCCTCTTGAGGTATTTGCTTTGCGCTTCGACGTGGGGTTCTTCAAGAAGCGGGTATTTAGGGTTCTAAGGGTCGGCAACGCTTAAGTGGCTCCTATGGTGTTGCTTATGTCCATGGGCGACGATGACCGCTTCCCATCAGGCGGCTCGTCTAATAGTTTGCCGACTGTCTCAAAAAAAACTCACAAGTATAAAGAGTCTCAAGATACAGTTAGATTTATGCTCTTATGTTTTATTTATTAAGAAAAAAAAAATATTATAGGACATTATTACACAAATTGACTAAGTCCCACGGTAAGCTCAATAAGGCTTGTGTTGAGGGTACTTAGACAATGATATATATAATATATAAATATTTATAAATACTTAAATACGTAGAAAACATCCATGACTCAGGAACAAATATCCATGCTCAACACACGAATAAATGCCCTTACCAGGATTTGAACCCGGGACCATCAGCTTTGTAGGCAGGGTCACTACCCACTAGGCCAAACTGGTCGTCAAAAATCTTAAAAACATGTACATATAACATGACAAACAGTCTTATAAAACATATGCATATAACGATGGCAATTGGTTAAATTACATAGTGTAGGGCTAAGATGGTCGGCTCTTTATCATTTGTCACCATGCCTGTCACGTTCTAACAAGTATGTAAGCGCGAAAGTGACGGACATAGTGACAAGTGAAAAAAATGGAACCATGCTGCCACCGCTGGTTTGATTGTGAAAACTATGAGACCGATTTTTATTTAAAAATAAACGGTTTCCATTAATGCTCTGTATTTGTGGTTTTAGTAGCTATAAATGATTTAATTTTTAGGTGTCTACATACGTTAAACGGTCTTCGTGAAAAACGCATTTAACCGACTTCCAAAACCGAAATGATCCCATAAGTGCTTCGCGAACAAAGTTTTGCGCGAAGCACTTAAGAGCATGTTCGAAAATTTGTCGGAACTCGCCATCAGACACATCGGAGCGGCCAAGGTGTGCACAAATATCTGAGCAAAGCCTTTCTTATCAAGACCTTAAAGTGCATGTTCAAATATTTTTGACTACCTTGGCCGATTCAATATATCCGATGGCGAATGTACATTACATATTACTGGTGCTAACGATAGGGACGAACGGCAGTGGGAAGTTAGATAAACATGGCGTCCAAACTAATGTGGCTAAAGTATAAAATAAATAGGCGACGATCTTACACCGATCGATCTAGTCCCAACTTAGCAAAGCTTGCACTAAAAAACGATACACAGACATTGTATTGGTAAAAATATATATAAAAAACATCAATAACTGAGGAACAAAATATTTGTGATGATCATACAAATAAATACCCTATCAGTATTCGAAGACGGAACTTCTTGATTCGTAAGCAGTGTCACTATCGACTAGGGTGGAGGCCGTTAACCAATCTTAGGGTGCTGTAGGTTCAAAACCAGAGTTTTTGAAAAGTAGTAATACTTTTCTAGAGCAAATTACAGCTGTTAAAATTTTAATTAACATTCTTGAGACTTCTCAAGGGACTTCAGCGATTCGAATCTCGACTTTAAAAATGTATAACAAATTTTGCACAAAACCTAACAATATGAAAATAGCTTCTAAAAATCGGCAATATCATGTTTCAGGGAACTCAACGATTACTTTTACTATCATTAAAAAAACAAAACTTTAAAATTCTAAATCATGATTCCCGCGGTCCCGAGCATGCACATCCACGCCCACGCTTACGATCAGTGAGAGGGAGACAAAAACACGAACCAGCTGGGCTTTAAAAGTCAGCTTGAAATTCTGGAATTATGCAATTTACGGAAAAATAAATGTAGGTACTCACTAGAATAGAATAGAATAGAAAAAAATTATTCAGAAAACGCTTAAGTTTAGGTAATACATGAGACGGCAGAATCAATTTATTATTAAGCGTCACTGGAAAGGTCTCCACTCAGCTTAATGTCAAGATACCACCTAAGGGTCTCGACGCTGGTCTTCCGTGGAAACCTTTCCGAGAGAGCGCAGCTACACGCTAAAGTACAAAATTTTATATATTTAAGTACAGAAGTTTCAAGTAAATATCATAAGGCTATAATTATTATTCAATTAAAAACTACAATAACAAATAAATTATTTAAATTATCGGTACCTAAACAGTCAAGTCAGTCGTCATACAAGGCGCAATAAATTATAGGGTAGGCGTTCGTTCTAGTACATGGCATAGTGATGGCACAGGAGTATACCCAATATTTATAATTTTTGTATGTGTAAAATATGTTTTTTTAAATTTACATTTAAATGAACTAATTGACGGTGAGTTCCTTATAGGTGGAGGTATATACACTAGTCACTAATATATTGTAGACTGAGAAAACGATTTGAATAGAATCCAGCCTGACCCTGACGGGCTGTAAAAAACCCTAACGTCATCATTTGGAACTATCTGCGGCATATTCACGCGTCATTTCCCGGACTAGGCCGGGAAGTCATTACAGATCCCTACCCTACTAGATGTTGCATCGTCATCAATTTACCACACGTTAGAAATCCTAATGTCATCGTTAGGAACTATCTGCTGCGTATTCAGGCATCATTTCCCGGACTAGGCCGGGAAAGCATTACAGATCACTGCCTTACTAGACGGAGCATGAACATTGGACATGATGTTACCACATGTTTTTATAGACTAAATTGGCAAAACGGAAGGCCGTAAGTTTAAAGCTTCTAGAGGCTCATTAGGTAATAGTACCGTGATTATTTTGTTTAAAAAAAAAATGCTAATAGTGTTATGCCTAGTATTTTGGACGTTGTGGAATTAAGAATTGAAACGGACTCACGTTTTTTAAGTAGAAAATTGCTCGACATGGATGCTGTCGAGTTTAGTCAGCAATTGCGAATGGCTTTTGATATATATCTTCGCTATGGTCGAAACTAGACAATAAATTTTCGACTTAAAAATCTTAGTGAACTGTTTTAATATATTTAGTAGGTATGGCATAGTTTTATAGGAATTTGTGTAAATATTTAAATTGGGAACACCAGTAATATGTGTTTTGTGAAATATTTCATTTTTGATTTTAAAAAAATCACTTCTTCCTCCTGCGCTTATCCCACGTTATGTGGGGTCGGCACAACATGTTCTTCCCTTCCATTCTCCTCTATCTTTCGTCACCTCAGCACTCACTCCTTTCTTAGAGACTCCTTTCTTGCAAAGAGTACAACGACAAAGAAGAAGAAATGTACCATAATTTTGTACAATAATATTATATTATCACCCAACTTATATATGTATGTGAAGTTACTGCTCAAACCATACATTGTCACCCATACTAATAAAGTATGATAGCGTGAATATGTAATGTAACGTTTAAGTATGATGAGTCTTCATAAACGCAATATAATGTGTCTGTGCGAGGTGATCTATGGGAGGACATTATGAATGGCATTTATCGAGCGGCATTACGGGGACTGCGCTTAGTTTTGTTAATATTTAACCAAGCTGGACCTTATGACTTTGGAATAAGATCCAGGAACGGTCATTTAAGAGGGTTGGATGTACCATACGTTAGTTCCCATTTTTCTCCTTTAATATTTACATTATGGAGAATATTTTAAGATGCTTCTTGTTGGGCTTACTTCAATAAAGAACGGCGACGAAAATGTTGACATCCTGCGAGGACTAGTGGGTAGTATTCCTGTCTATGGAGCCGATGGTACCGGGTTCAAATCCTGGTTTTATTTAAGTATTTATAAATATTTCGAGATCCTTTGACGCCTTTGCCCAGCAGTGGGACACTAAAACAGGCTAGATTTTTTTTTTGACATATATATACATATATATATAGTTATCTGAGTACCCACAACACAAGCCTTATTGAGCTTACTGTGGGACTTAGTTAATTTGTGTAATAATGTCCTATACCTATAATCGATGGGCGTCCATAGGCTACAGTGACTATTTACCATCAGGCGGGCTGTTTGCACTGACGTGGTATTCAAAAATGAATGTTTTGATCTGGATGTATTCCCCATACTAATAAAGTATGATAGGGCGACCATTTGCGTCTATACGGACCTCGCTTAGTTTTACTACTGGATGACCATTCTGCGGTGGCAGCATTGTTCCATTTTTATCGCCCATCACTATGCCTGTCACTTTCGCACTTACATACTTGTTAGAACGTGACAGGTATGGTGACAGGTATGGTGACAGGCGATAAAAATGCGACCGTGCTGCCATTGCTGAACCCTGTAGATATATTATATAGATAGCGTTTATTGGTAAAAATTGATATTTTAAATGTCAAAAGTTTACATATATCAATCACGGAGTAAACCCGCGGACAGATGGACATGGCGTAACTATACTAAGACCATGGCATAACTATAGTTGACTGCGGAACCCTTAAAACGACGGTTTAAAATAATCCAATACGCGGGTGTCGATTTCCATCCACGATTCTCATTTCGTCCTGGAGGCCACTTCAAACGTACATTGTAGTATATATTAATGATATCAAAAAAAAAAAAAAATTCTTCCGTGCGTCTCGCTCACGCCGATACATGTACGCACAAGTACGAAGGATATACGTGAGTATCGAGTAAGTAATTATATAATCTTAGTACCTAAATGTTTATTTTAAGTCGCTTAAAAGTCCTTAGTTACGGTGGCGTCGTTGATCGGGTCGCCACTTTCCCGAATGAAGGTTGAGGGAGGCGATGGCTGAGATACACGTCATACTCGTGAACGGGTGCTGTTTGTGGAGACCGGTCTGTTTAAGCTTACACGGGCTACATCTGTTATGTTATAAGTATGTAACTTTACTTTTGAGTGGCATTAACGTGAGACACTTCATTCGGTTCTTCTCTGATTTAATTTCTTGTCTTTTAATTATTTATATAAGAATTGAAGTCTTGGAGACCCTTTACATCTCTAAGGATAATTAAATGATCGTTTTTTAACAATATTTTATGTCTGACAGAGACTTTTACATCTCTAAAGAATTTTAGTATTTGTTGTTTGTAATTTTTTATCATAGTTTTTTGTGTAATTCGACATTTAGAGACTGTATACACTTCTAATGAAGTATCTAATATTTCATTGATTGATTAATTGTATTTTGGTATTTTTATTGTTTGTAAAAAAATTATATGTTGTAATAGTGACATAATTTAGATATCTGTGAGTTCCTATAATTGGCTTTGTATTGTTACCTAAATCAGTACTCCTTCAAATAAATAAATATCACATTGTTGTCTACATAGACGTCTGAATTGGCTTCCTGTATTTCATAGTTCAGCAATACGGAGCCAGTGAACCGTGCGAACATTGGCGGCTCGGGGCGTACTTGTGTACGAAAAGCTTTCTGCTCGTAGCTGACGTGGGATATATATTTCATTTTGTTTTTATTGGAAATAAATCGGTGAAGTTAATTTATTTATTGGAATATGTAAGATAAGGTTAATAATAAGTATTTACTGGATAAAACCAAAAAAATATGTAATTCTATACACTGTGTTTTTTTTAATTTGCGTTGATTTCAAGGGTGCATTCCTGAGCTTAAATTAAGTAACTTTCTCAAAGACACCGGTATTCTAATTAACTCATAATCAATATTTTATTTTTATCTTATAAAGCCCTTACGAGTGTGTACACTTACCTTAGGGTCCGTTCACATATTGATTAGTGTTTAGTACGAGTTCATACATTTGCTACTACACGTAAGTACTATCTCGGACGATCGATGTTCGAAATGACATTGACATGTCACAGTTTTCAATTGTTTGCTTGAGATAAATGTAATGCAATCCGTGCAACAACAACGCTATATGCACAAAACAGTATAACTATCATTTTCAAAATGGTGGCTTACAGTTTTAAAATCAAATAATTGCACCAAAGCGTGCGGAGCTTGTAGGCACTTATTTGCTAGTTCATTGAAGTAAACTATCAACACGTTTTCCAAGAAATACTGGGCGTTTTTGCTGATTTTCCATTGAATAAAAGTCTCATATGCCGCCAATTATTTTTTACCAGATTTTGATGGTAATAGGTTGTCGTCCTCGGCTCTTGGTCTTGCCTCTATTAGTATTACTGGCAGCGTCAATTTTATGTGTTCTTAATTTTCGTCAATATATAAACTAAAAACATGCAAAACTATTCCAATTTTATGACAAATACGGAAAATGGCTGGCGCGTTATTTTTTTTACGATTCCAATGCTCGCGCAAGGCAAAGGTGCGAACGAAATCGACAAACAGACAATAAAAAAAAATGTTAAAAAGCTAATATTTTCATATTTCTATTCGACGGGTGATAAAATCGATAAAATGGAATGTTTATTCATTAATGTAATTTACGAGATAATTTAATCTATAAATTATGTTTGGTGTGATAAAACCTCTTTGAACTAACACTTGAAACCTAATAGTTGGTAAAAAAAAATATGCATTACTCGACCTACTTAAGAAGGCTCCGTTTCTATGCATATTATTAGCAATCAGTTACCTTCTTAACTCAGTCGGATAATATAATGAAAAAGTACAAGTGATATAATATACTGAAAAATCACGCGTGTTTAATATCTAAGATTATGAGCCAAAAATAGGTGGAATAAAAACGTCGTTTAGGGCAAGTGCGTTAAAAAAGATATTTGAAACGCACAAATACCACTATAGCGAATATATTGAGTCCGAGTTTACGAATAAAATTATTCATCGACGAAGCTCTGAAGCCATAACTCAAGAAAACAACTTTTAGCACCATTACCATACTGTATCGATATTTTATGGCTTAATATTATAAGCTATATTTATGGTAATGTCCGCCATTTTTAAGGTTAGCCAAGGCTATATCATTCAGGATATAAAAGCCTTTGGTTAGTAGGTATAGAAAGTAGTTTACCGTACAATAACCCAACTAAACCAAAATTAACTTTAAAATAACATTGATGGGACTATTATTTGAATATGGCAGTTATATAGCTAAATATTTTTTACAGTACATATGGGGCTACTTTATAGCACTAGTGCGAGAAGTAGCATATTATGTTACTGTGTCGAACATTTAAAGGGCCATATGTACTGTAAAACGTTGTACGATACATGTGCGAATAGGTAATTCGCAACTCGTGTCGATTTAAAACACTCCCTTCGGTCGTGTTTTAATTTATCGCCACTCGTTTCGAATTTCCTATTTTTCGCACTTGTATCGTAATGTACTATTCTACTCGTCGACTGTAATAGTTGAATTAAGATTTCGTATACCAAACTGTAATTGGGTACTTTTTATGTATGGGCTCCCAACTCAACTATAATATTCATTTCCAAACGGCTCGCCGCGGTCAAGAGGACGAAACAAAACGATAGCTCAAATTAATAATTTATTGTAGGTTGTATAGTAGAAACAATTGCTTCATAAGTCATAAACGTACATGTGACACCCATATAGCAACATCCATAGACTACGAAAACCGCTTACCATTGCTAGTCTCCATAGGCTACGGTGGCCAAAATCAAGAAAAAACTGTCTAAAAATTGAATTTAGTAAGGAGCAAGTACCAGGGCCTCATGAGTTACGAGAAGGTGTCGTTGACCACCCCGCCGGGTCCCGGCGGCCGGGCACGTACGAGTATGAAGGTATCGCGGCTGCTCGCGTATCTTAAATAGCTGTATACTTTTGGCTTGTTTACCTGTATGATTTTATTAGTATAAAATATTATTTTTATTGACTCGTAGAATAAGTATTGTATACAATAGTGATGACGGCATTCTTTAGAGGGAGCTTTAAATTTGCTGCTGCAAAGATCTGGAATGACCTGCCACCACCCATACGGGAACCAATGGGACTATTAAAATACAGGCGGTTAGTCAAAATGTATCTACTTGATATGCAGAGCAGATTTTTTTCTCCCTCCTGAAGGCACGAAATTTGGCAGTTGCATACATAACCCACAAATACAAAATACCACACCCACACAGACATACACACGCACATACACACACACACACACACACACACACACACACACACGCGCACATACAGGAGCACACAATTTTTATTTTTTTTTCTCTTTTTCACTTATATATATTTTACTTTTGTTTTGATTTTATATTTGTAGAGCCTAGCAAAGCACAGAAATTTGTTAACCTGCGACCGACCGATCTCAAGGGTCCAGTCTGAAAACCAGCGCTAGGCCCTCTGCTTGGCATATGCTGAGATTGGAGCCCAATGCCCAATCATCGGGTATTAAATGTCGAAGTACCTATCTTTCTAATTAATTTGTATTTAGTATTTAAGGTTATTATATTGTACTTTGTTGATAAGGTTTTTTTTTTGTGGCAATAAATATTTTCTTCTTCTTCTTCTTCTTATATAATCAAGCTTTTCAATCTCGTGCCTCACTTTGGCAACTCAGCAAACACGGTACTCGACTGAAAAGCTCTCTATTATATCACGATTGTATAAAATACTATTATATGTAATGAGAGAAAAAAATATACAATCCCGAAAAAAGTTACGCACTTTTGCGTAATTAGTAATTACGTCTTGAAGTGGTACATAGTTGTAGTTCTGGTCTATACAGGATGATTATTTAGACACCTGCAATTATTTACGGGGTGAATATATAGGTCATACTGACAAGGAAGGGTACCCAACTGTCCGACTCCGATTTGATTCATTTTGATATATGTTATAGAGTAGTCTAAAATAACGGACACGTATTTTTTTTTTAGCTGCCCAAACTCAACCTATTGGGAGAAATTGTCCTCCAAAGTACTAAAAAGTTACTAAATCTTCTAACTCCTATAGAAAGTGTTGCTCAAGCAACTTGCTAGTTAATGGCTGGTTTGAGTATATGTTTGAAAGCAGCAAAAAATAATGAGCAAGTGTTTTGTTATATCGGCTAAAACTCCTTTTTTACTAAAAAAATCGACATTCGAAGTTTTATAACATCTTATCACTATAATTACACATAAAGACGGGTGTTTTTTTAGGAAAACTTGAGTTTAAGTAGATATAACAAAACACGTGTACATTATTTTTTCCTGCTCTCAAACATATACTCAAACAAGCCATTAACTAGCAAGTTGCTTGAGCATCACTTTCGATAGGAGATTTAGTAACTTTTTAGTACTTTGGAGGACAATTTCTCCCAATAGGTTGAGTTTGGGCAGCTAAAAAAAATACGTGTCCGTTATTTTAGACTACTCTATAACATATATCAAAATGAATCAAATCGGAGTCGGACAGTTGGGTACCCTTCCTTGTGAGTAATCTTTACTATTGTACTAACCCCGAAATCGCGAAAAAAAATTGGCCGTTTCATACATTTTGTCTGCCTGACCTTGACCTTGACATTTTATATGGGAGAGTCAAATTTTTTCGCGATTTCGGGGTTGGTCCCGTAGTAAAAGTTGCTCAGTTTAACCTATATATTTATCCCGTATTTTATTGCAGGTGACTAAATAAATACCCTGTTTAGACCAGAACTACAACTTATTATTTATTTTTTATGTTACGCGGTATATTTTATTCCTTAAGGTATATCCTTTATTTGATTATCCTAGCCGTAATGTTGTAAAATTTAAACTGATGAACTGGGTAAGGTTAATCGTATTAGTTAATTGTAGAATTCGATTATTTACATGTACGTAAGAGGTGCAGAATCGTTACACTTAACGGCATAAGCACAAATTTTAAGAATAGTAGTATGACTACGGAATTTTTCTTATGTACATGTAAATAATCGAATTCTACAACTAATAAGATTAACCTTACGGCTAGGATAATCAAATAAAGGATATACCTTAAGGAATAAAATATATCGCGTAACATAAAAAATAAATAAAAAATGTAAATGATTGAAAAAGGAAGTTTATTTTTTATAACAATAACAAGAAAAAAGAAAGTTTGACAAAATTACATAAAAAAATTAACAAAACAGCAAAAAAAATTAACTATTATCATTCATTTTTGGGATGGAGAAAGGATTCAATTTGAAATAACAGACATTCTAGAATTCTTCTTCAGAAGTAAGAAAAATAATTCAGAAAACATGACAACTATAAGGAATTTTGAATCACTATTAACAATTTTGAACATTAACGCAGTCCAGGGCTCAGGGGAGGCTCATGACACCCCCCCCCCTTGATCTTCCCCTACTTTATACAGGCACAATACTACATGAAGTGTATCGGCCTGATTCGAAGAATGATACAGACACGTTTAAAATCTTGGAAAGATCTTTAAAATATCGATAGCTAAACGACATGTCAAAATTGACGTTTATTTCGATCCCGCTGTGATCCAAATAAGATCTATCTATGATATTTCTAACGTCAAAGTGACATTGGTTGCCCGAATCGAGCTGCTTCTGTCAGTTATACGACATACAAACGATATCTAAATGAGAACTTATCGTTATCGTATCTCATTCTTCGAATCGGGCCGTATGTTGTTATTTGATAGTCAAAAAACCAATACATACACCAACGAAACTCTTCCTACTATTTCACGAGTATCCGCGCGTTGAATGATGAAAGGGGAATACAATTTGACGTGCGTCGAATGAATATTTACTATGTTTGCTTTTCGACGGCTTGGCTGTGTTTCGATTGGCTGTGTTTTGGCTATATATTAAGCTATATATTAACGCGACAGTAGTGCGCGGCTATGAGGGTATTACTTATTGGACTAGTGACACTTGTAAAATGCCCTTAAGACCTTTCCTTCTCTTCAAGAAAACATAAAAAAAAAATTATATCTTAAAGACAGGCGACCCATTGCAACCCCATTGGTGTTGGAGGTGTCCATGGGCCACGTTTATTGCTTAACATTAGGCAATTCGTCTCCTAATTTGCCTACTCAATAGTATCTTACTTTTTAGTACTTAGACATAAACATAAAAACATATAGGTTAAAAATATCAATAATTCAGGAAAACCTCATTATGCTGATCAAGTAAATAAATGTCTTTAAGGTGGTTCGATTTCCATACAAAAAACTTATTTTGTAATTACTTTATTAAAAAGTTATTTTGGAATTACTTTGATAGAAAAATATAACGTTTTTTGCGTGATTTCTGTATGAAATGAGTTGCTATCGCTGGACGAGCGGGCCAGACGGCATACCAGCGATTGTACTTAAGCAGTGTGCTCCTGAGTTGTGTCCCGTGTTAGCGCGCCTTTTCACACTCTCTAGCAAGAAACGGCATGTTCCATCTTCGTGGAAGACGGCCCTTGTGCACCCTGTGCCTAAAAAGGGCGACAGATCGGACACATCGAATTACAGGCCTATCGCTATTACCTCTCTTCTCTCAAAGGTCATGGAGCGTATAATTAACGCAAAGCTCCTGAGATACCTAGAAGAACACGACCTGATCAGCGACCGCCAGTATGGTTTCCGCCACGGTCGCTCGACTGGTGATCTTCTAGTGTATCTCACACACCGCTGGGCTTCGGCCATTGAGAGTCAAGGTGAGGCATTGGCAGTTAGCCTAGATATAGCGAAGGCGTTCGATCGGGTCTGGCATAGGGGTCTCCTATCGAAGTTACCATCTTATGGACTGCCGGAGGGACTATGCAAATGGATCGCTAGCTTTTTGTCCGGCAGACGCATACGAGCCGTAGTAGACGGAAGCTGCTCCGATAGCATGGACATTAACGCTGGCGTTCCGCAAGGTTCTGTGCTATCCCCAACGCTGTTTTTGCTGCACATCAATGACATGTTGTCTAACGACGACATTCATTGCTATGCGGACGACAGTACTGGGGATGCCTATTACACAGGCCGTGCCAATATCCCTCGTTCTGTGGTGCTGGAGAGTCGTAAAAAGCTTCGTGTCAGACATTGAGAGCACTCTATCCAGAGTTTCGGTGTGGGGTCGGGACAATCTAGTCCGATTCAACCCCACCAAGACACAAGTTTGCGCGTTTACCGCTAAGAAAACCCCATTTACTGTGGTCCCACAGTTCCAAGGCTCAGTTCTTACCATATCAGGGAGTATTGGGATCCTCGGTGTCGACATTTCCAGTGACGTCCAATTCCGTAGCCACCTGGAAGGAAAGGCTGCGCTGGCATCCAAAAAACTGGGTGTGCTCAATAAAGCGAGGCGATACTTTACTCCGGGGCAAAGACTGCTGCTTTATAAATCGCAAGTCAGACCCCATATGGAGTATTGCTGTCACCTTTGGGCAGGAGCACCTGCATGCCAGCTTGGACCATTCGACTCAGTCCAAAGGCGCGCTGTACGAATCGTCGACGATCCCAAACTCACAAGCGGTATTGAACCTTTAAGTCTAAGGAGAGACTTTGCCTCCTTGTGTGTGTTCTACCGCTTGTACAATGGGCTGTGCTCTGAAGAATTGTTTGACATGATGCCAACGGCCGCTTTCTATCACCGCACCGCTCGCCGTCGGCAGGGTGTTCATCCTCACACCCTAGAACCTAAATGGTCGCGTACTGTGCGGTTTAAGAGGAATTTCCTCCCGCGAACGCTTCGGCTGTGGAATGAGCTTCCTGCCGAGGTTTTCCCGAGGGGCTACAGTATGGGGTTCTTCAAAAAAGGAGTGTACAGGTTTTTAAAGGGTCGGCAACGCGCATGTAATGCCTCTGGTGTTGCAGGCGTCCATAGGCTACGGTGACTGCTTACCACCAGGCGTGCCGTATGCTCGCTTGCCACCGTCGTGGTATAAAAAAAAATGAAACATAGTTTTTCTATCAATTTAGCGCAAACGAATAGTCGAAAGTAGATAGATGCGCACATATTTACGTAGTAATAGTGTGTAATGACTTCATAAAACGCAATCGTTTTTTGTATGGAAATCGAACCACCTTAACATTATTGGAAGTTTGAACCCATTACTTATTTTTTTCTTAATATACACAAGTTGTTTATTTATTGACCTGCAATAATTTACGGGCTGAATATATAGGTCATATTGAGCAACTTTTACTATGGGACCAATCCCGAAATTGCGAAAAAAAAATTACTCTTACATAGAAAATGTCAAGGTCAGACCGCCAAAATGTATGAACCAGCCTATATTTTTTCCGCGATTTCGGGGTTGGCTTCATAGTAAAGGTTGGCTCAGTACGACCTATATATTTACCCCATAAATCATTCCGGGTGGCTAAATAAACACACTGTATATATATTTTAATTTCTTACGAATGAGACCTGCGTCGCAAAATTATGATGTTAATAAAATATACAATTTAATCAATATTCTAACGTTTTCCATGACCTAGGTGGTGAGTACTGAGTAGTGACACTCCCGCCTACGTTAAGAACTCCCGGAACTCGCTTCATTAAAAACCCAGAAGTAGATATGTAAGTAGCAGTGTACACACCATCCAGATCTCTTAGAGCCGGATTTGCAAATGGCTGCGGCCTAATAACTCCTCTCGCTAGGGACCTGATAACTGGTGCTTCTTAATAAAGCCTATTCCCGAAGCCTCAAGCCAATTCAACTAAGGGAACAATTCAAATTGGTTTATAAATATGAAGAGCGGTGGTGGCCGAGTGGATATGACGTCCGACTTTCAATCTGGAGGTCGCGGGCTCAAATCCTGGCTCGTACCAATGAGTTTTTGAGAACTTATGTACGAAATATCATTTGATATTTACCACTAGCTTTTCGGTGAAGGAAAACATCGTGAGGAAACCTGCATACATCTGCGAAGAAATTCAAAGGTGTATGTGAAGTCGCCAATCCGCATTGGGCTAGCGTGGGGACTATAGCCCGAGCGCACATGAGAGGAGGCTTGTGCCCAGCAGTGGGACGTATATAGACTGAATTATTATTATTATTATTATATATTATGAAATATTGTGTTTTTAAAAAGTAGTCACACTACTATAATTATATAACACCTGCAGCCTGCAACTACACACAACGGGCTCTCAGCGCCCAACATAATAATAGCTACAGGATGCTGTTGGGACTGCCGAGCCATTGCAGTGCATCGGGGACAGCAAGACTACATTGCTTTCCAAAACACGCATTGCTGACGTAGGGGCGAAGACCGCCAGGCAGAAGTGAGACTGGGCGGGTCACGTCAGCCGCATGCATCCGAGTAGGTGGACTAGTACAGCGGACGTGGCAGGCCCAGACGGAGATGGCGGGAAGACTTAGACACCTTCATCAGTAACTGGCCAAAAATAGCACAACAACGGGAGCTGTGGAGATCACGGGGCTGGCCTTTGCCCAACAGTGGGCACTATAAAGGGCTAACTAAACCCTTTTTAACCCCTTTATGGGTTGAATTTTTCAAAATTGCTTCTTATTTCCTGTAAACCTAGTGCATTTATGTGCAGCACATTTCAACTTTCTACCTTTATTTGTAGCTTCGGCTCTGCGTTAATGAATCAGTCAGTCAGGACACGCGCATTTATATACATATATCGATGTCATTAAAGTGACCAAGCCCTTCAGTAGCAGCAGCTTAGCCAGATTCTTTGAGATGCAGTCTACCGCAGTCTAGTCTAGTCTATGCGAACAAGATTGTTGATATTTAAACCAACTTACCCAGTAGTAAATGGTCTGTCTTCCTAATAGCTCCTCACCCAAGGGACTTGAAGACTGATGCTCCCCAAAACAGACCCTTTTTATAAAGAAAACCTTCCTGCCTCGAACACCCAAATTGTGAAATGAACTGTCGCTGTATTCCGAACCGATACGACCTTCAAGACAAGATCCTATTCCCATCTAGGGAGTGCTTCCGATACTGGTTTTCTATACAAATACAGTACCAGAACCAGAAATTCCTGGTTCACGCCATACAAACTCATTACCGGAAACATTCCCCATCTTAAAGGCCCGCAACGCCTTTCAAACCCTATGGTGTTGCAGGTGTCCATGAGCTACGGTAATTGCTTACCATCAGGCAATTTGTCTGCTCGTTTTTCGTTGGTCTTATATGTTAACAAGTAAGATGTTCGATATTTAAACCTACCTACCCAGTAGTAAATGGTCCGTCTTCCTAATAGCTCGCCCAAGGGACTCGAAGACTGATGCCCCCAAACAACCCTATTTATAAAGACAGCTTTGTCTTGTAAGCAGTGTATAACTAGGGAAAAAGGACATGTTTTTTGTTAAATATTTTTAATAGTATTTTTTTGAAGTACTGCTATTATGTAAACGCTGAATTGAAGTAGATGTCATAAACGACTTGTGACCTTGTCTATGACAATATAAAAAATCACGTTTGTTGTATGGGAGCTCCACTTAATAATAATAATAATATTCTTTATTGTGCACAACGAAAACATGATTAAATACAGTAATTAACATAAAAAAACTAAGCAACAACAGGCGGTCTTATCGCTTAAAAGCGATCTCTTCCAGACAACCTTCAGGTAGTAGAAATTACTGTAAGGAAGAAATATGTAAACACTTAAATATTTATTTTAGTCTGTTTTTAGTTTTTTTACATTATTTGTTGTCATAGCGGCAATATAAATATATCATCTGTGAAAATTTCAACTGTCTAGCTATCACGGTTCATGGCATACGGCCTGGTGACTCCCAAAGGTACCCTAAAGATTCTTATTAAAAAAAATATCATCACTCATAAATTTTCAAGGTTTATAGGTATATGTAACTCCTCCGGAGTCGCAGGCGTACAAAGGCTACGGAGACTGCTTACCATGGCGGGCCGTATGCTTGTTTGCCACCGATGTAGTATAAAAAATAATAATAAGAAAGTTGTCGCTTTAAAACACTCTGTCTACCTGAAACGTGAAATTGTATGTTAAGATATAAATTACTTCATAGAGAAGACTTCAAAGTTTTGTCTTTTTTTAAAGACGCCAATTTCTAGTTACCAACATTAAGTAGGATCAGACATCCAGTCCTTTGTGAGAGTTATTAGGCTATTTGCAAATCCGGTCTTAAGAGATCTACAGGCTTATTATAGATGGCTTCCACGTGATAGAATGTCACTTTTTAACACCATGCAATTGAAAGGGACAGACACTGTCGTTACCACCGTGTTAGACAAACATATCATGATGCGTAGGTATTGGAGAGGATTTCCAGTTGGTTCAAAATGGCAATGTCAGTTTTTTTTTGTTGTTTGCTCATTAATGTTGTTTTTTTTTATTTAAACTTTATTGCAGAAAGATATACAATTATGTAAAATGGCGAACTTAATGCCAAAAGGTATTCTCTACCATTCAATCATAGGGCCAGGGATCTGAAACCGGTATTTTTTGTATGGGACCGAAAACGGTATTTTTTCGTTCTTGTTAATTATTTCATTTCTAATTGGGCAATCTAATAATACGAAATCGTTATCTAAAAACACAACTGTCTACATTTGGAGTGTAAAATAAATCGAAATGTATGGTTATTTTGAAGATTTTTGCAAAAAACCGGTTCCGATCCCTGCATAGGACCAAACAGAAACACTAAAAGATGGTGCAAGGAAAAACAAACAATTCAGTAAAGGCAATTACATTATTAATTGGAATAAGCCGTGGTTACCTATAATTGGACAAACATCTACCCTTAATGTTATTGATCCTAAAAAAATTTAAAAAAAAATTGCAAGGGCACGTTTATCTAAATACTTATGGCTTACCATGCAGTGAACCAACGTGGAAGTGGGCAGCTAATCAATAATTAGTTTCGAAACTAGTTTTGCCATTGTTCGGTATTTTTGTATATGTACGCACAAATTCTACGTATTTTTGTTTATTATTTTCAAATCAATTAATAATTAATCCACTAGCATATTCCAAACGGGGTAAGCCTAAAACAGAACGCTTTTCTCGAAGCGCGTAACACCGAAGCTCGAGTGTTGCTATTCTCTTCTCAACGATCTTAAAATCAAAACGCGCTGTATCTGCTCGCTCCGTCGAAAACCTTGAGCTTTTAAACCCAAAATCAAAACCTACAAGTGTTCAGCACAAATAGAAGTCGTCTGCCGACGCCAGCCTATGAGATTTCTACATTTCATCATCGAAAAAACCACGACCAGGGGCCCCTGAGGAAGCTGCATACCACATCACAGGTGAGTCCCCACGGTCTATGCTAGTCAATTACCCAACAGCCATTCTTTAGTCAACAACTAACAATCCGTCAGCATTTAAATAAATAAATATTATAGGACATTATTACACAAATTGACTAAGTCCCACAGTAAGCTCAATAAGGCTTGTGTTGAGGGTACTTAGACAACGATATAGTATATAATATATAAATAAATAGGTACTTAAACACATAGAAAACACCCATGACTCAGGAACAAATATCCATGTTCATCACACGAATAAATGCCCTTACCAGGATTTGAACCCGGGACCATCAGATTCGTAGGCAGGGTCACTACCCACTAGGCCAGAGCGGCCGTCAAAAGCGCGAGCGGACCGCGTTTTTTTTTGTTAGCCTTCTTTAGTGGCAAAGACCTCCCCTTGTTTTCTCCACTCGACCGTGTCTTTAGCATTTTCCCACCATTTTGATAGAATGCGTCCAAGTCGTCCAGCCATCTCCTTTTCGGTCTGCCTGCAGCCCGCCCTACACCGTTTGTGGTGTTCCATATATCCCACTCATTTCACGTCAGCATTTAAATAAATAAATATTATAGGACATTATTACACAAATTGACTAAGTCCCACAGTAAGCTCAATAAGGCTTGTGTTGAGGGTACCTACTTAGACAACGATATATATAATATATAAATATTTATAAATACTTAAATACATAGAAAACACCCATGACTCAGGAACAAATATCCATGCTCATCACACAAATACATGCCCTTACCAGGATTTGAACCCGGGACCATCAACTTCGTAGGCAGGGTCACTACCCACTAGGCCAAACCGGTCGTCCTAAAATTGAACTCAACAAACATAGTCCGTGACTGTACGACTCTTCGCTGCAGGTCACAAACACACACAACACAAAACGACAGTATTTGAACAAAAATATGCATTGAATTTGCTTTAATGCTTTTGCTACAAAATTTTTGAAAAAGCCATTGTTTTAAACAAAATTTTTGGTTATCGAATTTAAGCGCTACTCGTTGGTGCTTCAAAACGTAGACTCATGTCGCGAGAGTGAGTGAAACGGTAAAAATTTCGGTTTTTATTATATATTATACATGTAGTTATACAGGGTGATTCATGAGACGTGAGCAGGACTAAGCCTACACAATCAGTAAATGTTAATGAACCGTTCATCATCATATTTAAGTTAAACAATCTTGCTTTATTTCTGTTATTTAACTTTTTGGGAAGGACAAATTTGATAATGTACAATCATGGACACCCTACAACACTTAATTAAGAAAGATAAAACCTCTTTAACCGTTATGACAGCAGTTTGATTATGAAGAAAACAAAATGTCACACTTCTTGAGTGAGATACGATTTTTCAAAAGTAACCAGACTCCGATGACATTCAATTTGTCACTTGTTATGGATAAAACAAAAAGGGTGACCATACATGGTGTAAATAAATTAAAACATTTTTTTTTTGAACAGTAAAAAATAAAAGAACGTTAATCTCACAAATACTGGTACGAAACAGTTGCTTATAACTTACTGAATGCTCAAGCTTGATCCTGCTCACGTCTCCTGAATCACCCTGTATAGTATTATATGTCGTTTTATCAAAAAATAGTAAAATGGCAGTTTAAGAACATTGTGAACTATATATACCGTTAAAACTAAATCGCACGGACAAAAAACTATCACTATCTCTGCATAAGTTGGAAACCCTTTCGACCCATCTCAAGATAAAAACTGACCCGATTGCAATGGAATACGCGAGTTCAAGTCTGAAGTAACCAATATAACGAGGCCTAAAAGAAGCCAATTAGATCTTTTTGGACCCGGGTACGTCCTTAAACTACGTCCAAAAGAGAGGTATGGACATTGTGAATGGGTCGCAAATTTTAGGGTCAGCAACGCGCATGTAATTCCTCTGGAGTTGCAGGCGTATATAGGCTACGGAGACTGCTTACCATCAGGCGGGCCATTTGCTCGTTTGCCACCGACGTAGTATAAAAAAAAAAGATCTTCACAAAGTGACTTCAGTTTAACCCCATTTGGACATCTTTGCTGATGGAGGCCAAGTCTAGCGTACATTTTGATATCTAAATAATACTGTTTAGTTTTTTTGCGCGTGCCTTTCCTTCGTACTTCTCCGTATTAGAACCGGTGCGTGGTAACTTTTGACATTTTAAAAGTTGTAGTATGCCTAAATTGAAAAATAAAGACAAACTTTCAACTTACTCGGTAGAGAGTATCATTTTGTACCATTTGGCGTTAAAACTTCTTCGCCCATGGGGTCCCAGTGCGCACAATTTTTTTGTAGATATCGCAAAGCATCTGGTTGACGTAACTGGTGACCGCAGAGCTGGCGGCTTCCTCGCACAACGTATCAGTACAACGAGGAAATGCCGCTAGTTAAATACATACAAACACCCATGACTCAGAAACAAATATCATGCTCATCACACGAATAAATGCCCTTACCAGGATTTGAACCCGGGACCATCGGCTTCATAGGCAGGGTCACTACCCACGAGGCCAGACCGGTCGTCAAACCAATAAATTCACTTTAAATAAAAATTAAGAAAACTTTTCATATATTTTTTTTGTTTTCATTTACCGAACAAAATAAATAAATTATTATTTTATCTAAAAATTATCATCAGGTGCATTTGACTGATAAGATTAACACTTTCTGTCATGTCAACAATTGTGACGTTTTCAACTAAAATGTACCACATTGTTTGTTGTCGATTATCTTGATTTAATTTAGAAGCCTTATGGAAATAGCGTCTTATTGACAGCCAACCGACAATAAGTACCCCTTTGGTTGAAAACGACACAATTGTTTGTCTTAAATGTCATCGTGTCATTTGAATTATCAACGTAAGTAGCCAGTTACATAAGTATTAGGTACAAGAGGTTCTAGAATCTGTTCAATAAGGTCTCATTTAATTATCTCATTAACAGCGTGTTTTTAACCGACTACAAAAAAGGAGGAGGTTCTCAATTCGACTGAATTTTTTTTGTATGTATATTACTCGATATCTCCGAGAATCGTCAACCGATTTACAAAAAACTTTTTATCGAACGGATATAACCGAGATGGTCTCGTTGGCACCAAGTCGGGGTCTGATGATGGGATCTTGGAGAAATCGAGGGAACTCTTCAAATGTTATAGGTACATGTATGGCGCTTTTGGTAATATTTGAAGTCGGTTTTATTTTTTGTTAAATTTTTTTATATTATTACGTAGCAAATTTGTTTTTCTAATTTTCTCCAAAACATTATAAAACCTATAATATTTCATACTTAAATCATTGACATATATCTAAGGACCGGCCTTTCGGGTACTAATAATAGTACTAGTTTAGAGGTGTCACTCACGAATCCGAGCCAATCGTGTAGTCTAACGAAACTAGTTGCGACCAATCCCGCGCGTAATGCGAACTGATCAACCAATCGCAGTTCGTGTGCGTGACACCATTGTACTGGCGCCATTCTTATTACCCGTAAGGCCCGTCCTAAGATATATGTCAATGACCTAAATATACTTTCAGAGCAGCTAATAGCATATAACAGCTTTTTCTTGTCGTGCTGTTCGGTTGTGGAATGCTTTGCCATTAGACATTAGACGTGCTAAATCCCTTCCCGTTTTCAAAAATCTTTTGAAGACTTATTACCTTTCGCTGCCTTAACTTGCCTTTATTTATGATTGTATAATATGTAATGCATGTATATATATATATATGTATTTATTTTTTTAGTATGTAGGTATGTATTATATTGTTTGCGTCTTCATTTTGTTGAATTATATGTATATCGGCACTACCCGTTCAATGTTGTAAGTTCATAGTTTCCTGCTACCCAAAGGTTGTCTGGAAGAGATCGCTTCTTAGCGATAAGACCGCCTGTTGTTACCTAACTTTTACGTTTTTTTTATTTCCTGTCTATTTTTAACTATATGGTGCACAATAAAGAATATTTACTTACTTACTTACTAATAGTAATTAGCTGTAAAAATGTCGGTAACTAATTTATTAGCACCTTATATCAGTGTGTAAAGCCAAGGGTTGAAAATACTCCACAGGTGATTTTTCACATGAGGCATTGAGAGGATATTCTTTACTATAAAACACACAGAAAGTTATGACTCTGCAGGCATGTGAAATAGCACCCCTACCTTTTCCACCTTTGTTCATTTTTAAACAGATTGATGTCGGAGGGGCCTATTTCATTTCGCGTGAAGCTCGGGAAGCACCCAATAAACAACAAGAAACACACAAAAGGTCACATGTTACATATTCTTGCTACACGAGTATCAACTCTATTTCATAAAACTTAAGACTCGTTTCAGATTTCATTGCATCTTTGCCAAGCGTAAAACTTTAACGTCTAAAACATCACATCTTACACATACTTGTTATGAGAAAACCTACTTTGTTACGTAGAGGTTAAGATTCTATTTCGATTAGAGTATTAGTTGTGAGATTTCAATACATCTTGGTCTTCGCATACCGATTTTTTCGGTCGGCTATATAAAAACATAAAAGAGTAGAATTTTAAGTAAGGAAATTGAATTTGGGCAGGTAGATTGAATCAAAGGTGCTGAAACCCAGATGGTTGGTTATTTAAATATGTAAAACAGTTCTCAGATAGGCGCCATGCGCGTTGGAGGTACGCCATATCTTATACCTTTAAACGAGCAATTCTTGTATACAAATTGTTTATTTGACCAATATAAATTTAAACAGTGTTACATGTTATACTGACCTCCACACTAGGCATAGCCTGTCTCGTAGAGGAAATTCTGTGATCTCGGAAACGGCTCTAACGATTTCGCTGAAATTTGGTATATGGGGGTTTTTGGGGGTATACAATTGATCTAGATTAGTCTTATGTTTGGGAAAACGCGTGTTTTCGAGTTTTCATGCGTTTTTCTTTCGACGCAGAATATGTTCGCTAATTTCGTATTGCCAGCCACTGTCCGTCTGGTCCAGCGGGTTAAGACGCGAGTTAGGTTAAACGAGTGTTACGGGTTCGAATCTCGCCCGGTGACTGACTTTTTTTTTTATATATATTCAAGTTTATATATAATTTTTGGTTTTTATTGTTTTAGACAAGTTTACTTTAGTAAAAAAATGACCTATGCAATAAGAGAAATTGACAATAGATGGCGTTACTCTGTGACAAGTGCTGTAAGGTTAAAATCGATTGTAAATAATAATAATTGTCAGTTCACATTTTACTTTTTAAGTTTATGTAGATTATCACCTATACACCACCATATTACAATAAATAGTTATAACCGAGCAAAGCTCGGTCGCCCAGGTACTTGTGGCTTAAATCGGAAACATAAACTTTACATTGACACTTCACGCCAAAGCAACAGCCCTAAACAGTTCACGTACGTTTTCTTATGCTTTATTTTACGATCTACTCTCGTGCTTTATTTTACGAGTTAACATGGCAAAAGTTACACTACAAGCCATCGAAAAGCTAATCCAAGACGCGTTAGCACCGATGGAAGAAAAAATTGCCGAAATTCACATAAAAATCGACGCGATTCTAGTTAATTTAAACCAAGCAAATACGCAAAATAAAATATTCAACGGCAAAAATGACGTTAAAGCAGTTGACAAAGAGCGCCCGAAGCAGTCACCGAATACCGAAGACCCGGCCCCGAAGCAAGCACGAGGCAAACCGACAGGTACGTCACCAGCGGCGACTGCGACAACATCCGCGCGCGGCGCACGAGCGAACGCAAGGACTCTACATGCCCAAGCTACTGCCTCTGCAACTCGGAAGTCTCTCTCACACTCGGCGCCTTCCACCGCTGCGTCTGTCACCATCGCACTAACAAGTAAGTCCGCAGATGCATTAACGCCGAAACCGCTACCGAATGTGTCCGAGCCCGCAGCGAACGTAAGCGATGACGCGCTATCGATGAGTGCGGCCACGAAACCCGCGGGTGAAGACGATCTGCAGACATCAGTGACGCGCGTAGATAATACTACATGGCAAAAAGTTGAATCACGGAAACGCAAGGACAAGAAACGAATTAGTAATAAGATTGTTGTGGGTACGGGCTCCAACCATGATGAATTGAAAGGGGTCGAACAATTAAAATATATTCAGGCTTGGTCTTTTAAGCCCGAGACGACAAACGAGAATGTGTTAAATTTCTTAAGAAAAACGGTAAATTCCGACGACTACTTTGTTGAAAAGAGAATTATAAAAACCGACAGACATGCCTCATTCCTAATTGGCATACCAGAAGACATATTTGAAAGTTTTAAATCGCCCACTGCGTGGCCCCCACGCGTAAGATACACCGATTGGTTTCGAGGACGCCCCCGCGCCGCCGCGCGGGGATGCCACCAACGCCACTCTGGCGCAAGCGCAGTGGTATCGGCCGACGAACGATCGCAGCGCAGCTGATCTACCCGCACTAAGCGATATAAAAAAAATTGATGGCTCGCGCAGGATAGTTGTTTGTCAACAAAATATACGCGCGCTTGATAACAAGACGCAGCGGTTGGAAGTACTACTGCGTAATGAACTGAAATGCGACGTACTCGCTATTACCGAACATTGGTTGGACAGTGCCAATTTAAAATGTGTTAGTTTAGATAATTTTAAGCTAATATCCAGTTTTTGCCGTTCGAGTGGCCTACACGGCGGTTCATGCCTATACGTACGTAATAACATTCGAGCGGTCGAAAACTCGGATCTTACTGCATTAGCGCATAACCGAGTTTGTGAAATATCAGCTGTCGATCTTATCGACTTTAATATCACTATTGTATGCATTTACAGGTCAAACTGCCAAGTGAGCGGCTATGATTTTCTTAGGTATCTCGATCGTCTGCTCGATAAACTTAGTAGTGTTGATAAAGACTGTATAATACTAGGAGATACTAATATAGATGACACCGGGAGCAATACTAAGCTTGAGTTAAAACAATTATACGACCTACTAGCGACTCATGATTTTAGAAATATGGTAAATTTTCCCACAAGAGTCACTGCCACTACGTCGACCAACCTGGATCACGTATACTGGAATGGGCCGCGCTCCGCGCTGCGCGCCGCGCCAGTCACCACGCACCTCAGCGACCACCTCGCTGTGCGCGCCGAGCTGCTGCGCCCGCGTGCCCCGCCCGCGCCCCTCACTCGCCGCGCGAGGGTGTACTCAACGCGATTTTACAACGAATTCCGAATAGCGATACGGAGTGTGGACTGGCACGAAACCATACACCGCAATAATGGATCCGTCACGAAACTGATAGAGTCCCTAATTAACACGATTAAAAATAAATTCGAAATTTGCTTTCCGATTAAAAATATTACTAATAGGAAAAGGGAATCGTGGGTGACCCCCGACATTCACGACCTCAAAATCTTATTATTTGACATTATCGATCTGGGTAAGCGATTGCCCGATAATGAACATGTTTCAAATCTCATAACCGGCATGAACCGAAAGTATAATAGCCTACTCAACTTAAAAAAAGGAAATTACTACTCTAAAAACATTACCAATAGCACTAACACGATTAGGACGATGTGGGGTATAATAAACCGTGAAAAAGGGAACAAAACTTCCATAGATCACGCGGATTTCACAGATCTAGTTCTCGACTCTGACGGGGTTAAGTACAAAACAAAAAAAGCCGCCGCTGACGCGATGAATAATAGGTTCGCAGGAGCGGCAGTTGCATGCGGCGCGGCACCCGCCGACGTGCCGCGCGCTCTGGCCGCCCTGCGCGCCGCCGGCCCGCCCGCTGATCGCTGCGTTAAGCTAAAGCCGTTTACACCAGACGAAGTGTTCCGCATTATCACCACCTATATAGCGAAAAAAAACAGCTCGAGACATTTACGACATCTCCGTGACACTGATCCATTCAGTAGCAGTCGATATAGCTCCAATACTCGCCTTTGTGTACAACAGATGCCTTCGAGAGGGCGTCTTTCCCGAACCACTGAAAGAAAGCCGAATTTCACCGCTATACAAAGGGAAGGGAAAGAGAACCGATATCGATGCATATAGACCCGTAGCGATTATCCCGGTGATCGCCAAAATATTTGAGCACGGCCTAAGTTCTAGGTTGACGGACTTCCTCATCACAACCAATGCACTGTCTAATAGACAATACGCGTACCGGAAGGGACGTTCAACAACTACATTGACACGAGCCGTGGTTCGTCAGATACTGGAGGCCCGCGAGAGCAAGAGCCAAGTCGCCGTCCTCTGCTGCGACTTGTCTAAGGCGTTCGACGTTGCGGATCATAACCTCCTGACTTACAAACTTCAGCACTATGGCTTAGCAGGTCCCGCGTTGGCGTTGATGGCAGATCTGCTACGGAACAGGAAACAGCTTGTTTTGGCTGACAGTGGTCGCGTACGATCTGACGCAGTGGTCACAAGTATGGGCGTCGCTCAGGGTTCCTCAGTATCTAATATACTTTTCTCTTTGTTGTTGAACGACCTGCCCAATGCTGTTGGCTGTGGAGAGACCTTCATCTACGCTGACGATGTTGCAGTTGTTGTGCACGCAGAGTCATATGAGGAGCTCGAACAAAAGTTGAATGTGACTGCCGCAACAATAGCAAACTGGTTTAGTATCAATGGTCTCATACTAAACACTCAAAAAACTCATCTCATTAATTTTGATCTTTCTGGACGCCAAATGAGATCGTTATCAGTGCTAGCTAAGGGTGATGTGATTGAACAGGTCACTAACTCAACCTTCTTGGGATTTGAGCTAGACAGTGGACTCACCTGGAGCTGTCACATTAATAAGGTGTGCAATAAACTCGCTACAGCATGTTTCGCGTTAAAACGACTCGCACGAGTCCTGCCTGTGGAAACTGTCCGTGCTTGCTATTTCGCTTCGGTACACGCGCACCTGCAATACGGGGTTGAGTTTTGGGCAGGAGCCGCGGAGTGGGAGAGAGTGTTTCGGCTTCAGAAGCGCGCAGTACGTGCTATAGCGCGCGTCCCGCAAACTGTTTCAGCGAAACCGATATTTAAGAGCCTAGGTATTTTAACGCTACCCTCCCTTTTAATATTACAAATGGCTGTGACCACACGAGGTGAAATTGAATCCAACCCCATTAGTAACGAGTCTTACCGGAGGTACAAAACCCGAAGCGCGAGCGCCGGAAAACTACCCCTTTTACCTCTCAGACTCGCCAAATCAAAAAAACTCGCTCACGTTATGGGTCGCAAGGTTTATAATCACCTCCCAAGCGAAATAGTTGCTGCTCCTAGTGCGTCGGTTTTCAGAACAAAACTAAAAATCTGGCTTGTCGAGCAGGCTTTCTATAATCATAGCGAGCTATTTTGTGTTGATCTAGGATAGGATACACATACTGTTGTACTGTATTTTTTGTGTGTAATTTTGAATACTTAATTATCTGCAATATGTACATATGTACTTAAGTATAAAATGTATTGTGACATGTAATATGATATTACCAATAAATATGATTATGATTATGATTATGATTATGATTATGATTATGATTATGCATTGTAGGTTCTGCCATCTTGCGGCGTACATTGGAAGTTTAAACTAGACATTTACATTTCGCGCCAATAAACAGGGAGCTTCTGTGCTGCCCCCTATAGTTCATGCAGGCTCCCTATACCGACAACGAACAGGCTAAACCATTTAATAGGTAATAATTGGAAAAATAGTGTTTAACTGACAAGTCGACAGACATTCGAACTGTCAGAAAAAAATAATCACTACCATGTATAGTTGGATATGAGAAGGAAAGAGACAAAAATGACAGAACGGGATGGTCTTATGGAAATTTCAGTAGGATTAGCAGAGAAAGCGTTATTATTGTGTGTTTTTGTCTCACTTGGCTATGCAATGTTTTTCGCGATTTCGACGTAAGTCCCATAATAAAAGTTGCTCAGATAACCGAGTGGAAAAGAACCTTGTGTTTAAAGTCCCATGGTGGAAGACACGCTGTATACTGGCTACAGGGTGTACGTTGAATGTGTAGATAATTTATTATTGACCTTATAAGGGGTGTGTACATGAAAAGACTTTCCTCTTTTTATTCAATGAGGGCTCCCCTTTTCATCGCATTTTTCTCCCCTTATCTTTTTAGCCCGGAACCCTTTCATTACACTTATCTATAGGTACCTTAGCAATATAGTTTGAATCGAGGACACATAGAGTATGTCATATATACATATATCTTATCTTATTTTAAATATGATTTTCGGGACCCTTGCGAATACACTTAGACCCATAGGGATCTTTTATGTAATTGCCCCCTTAGGAACAATCCGTCAGCTAATCAAGAGCTTTTTCGACCATCTTCATGTGCCAGATGATGGAGCTCATGGGTTGCCTTTTGAATCCCCTTGGCTCCAGATAGCCTGCTCCAAAGTCCTTCATTCTTTGTCTGGCGAGGGCGTGACATTCACACATTAGGTGTATTGCTGCCTCTTCCTCTTCGCCACATATTCGACAGTCGGTGCTGTCGGAATATCCCATCCTGGCCAAAACTGGTCCAATCTCGTAATGGTCCGTAAACACCTCTGTTATAATTTGGAGTTGTCTTTTGCTAAGTTTCCGTACCTTTTTGCTTCAACCGGAGTCTACTCCTTGCATAAAGAGCTTTGAGTGCCTTAGACCCGTCAGACTGTCCCAATCTTCTTGATGTTCATATATATAATATGTATCTCCTTGGATTTCACGGATCTATAAATCCCGGGCTTTTGATAGGCTTGAGTGGGCATATAGATCCAACACGTAGAGGCCCCTTGGAGAGCTTTAACATGTAGAACGCCTGCTGGAACCCGTTCCCAGGCGCAACGATAGACACCCATGAACCAGTCGCAGCAGGCATTGAGACTATTGCAGGAAAAGTCAACAGTGTAGCGGTCTATTGTTTGAAGTTTGGGTGGACAATGAGACTGGGTTTATATTATAATTTTATTATGATCAGTGCTAGAAGTAATGTACTATAAGTAAGATAAAACATCGATCGTCCGAGATATTACTTACGTCTAAGTAGTAGCAAACTCGTACTAAACACTAATCAATATGTAAATAGGCCCTAAAGCAATTGTACACGCTTGTAAGGGCCTTATAAGTTAAAAATTATTTACTGATTATGTCCGAAATGGAGTTAATTAGAAAACCGGTATCTTTGAGAAAATTACTTAATTTAAGCTCAGGAATGCACCCTTGAAATTAACGGAAGTAAAAAAACACGGTGCATTATAATAAACAAAATAAATAGCGATGGGAAATATACAATGAATGTGACGTCCGGAGGTCAACTGCAGCCGCATTATTCTTGTGGGTCATTGTTGCCGACGTTGCAACTCGGCCCGATTCGAGCTTTACGATACATCTAATATTAATGAAACATGTCGCGCGAGTGACTAAAAACACGGGAATGGAAGCCGTAGAATTTGTTAAATCAAATATTAGGTCTTGATTCATTTATTCTGTTGAAATTAAGGCTCTGAAGCCATAATACTGGATTGATCCAGTGGGACTATTTCGTCAATATCAAGGCATGTATGTATGTATGTATGTACTTTATTGCACATAAACAGGTTAACATAAAACAGACAAAACAAAAAAAATGTTATGTACAAAGGCGAACTTATCCCTGAAAAGGGATCTCTTCCAGCTAACCTTTGAGAAAATGTGAAGGGACCAAACACTATTAGGAGCTTTAAATACAACTAAAATTGTACGGTTAGTACAAGACAGTGTACGGTGATTTTATCAGTTCTTATAAAGCGATAGCTGGACTTTACAAGTAGCACGTGGACTACCGGCCGTTGACTCCAAATTGGTGGTTAAACGCGTTTCAAGATTAATTATCCATACACTGCACACTACCGCATCCGTTTACTGCATAATAAGCTATCGATATCGACTTTAAACAATATTTATGAAGCATGACTGTCAAGATGGCGCTCGAACTGGAATTCCTAGGTCTAGATAAGATATGGACTGGATATGTCACTGTCTGTTCTTCGAACAAAATCGTCACTTTTGATTCTGACATATCTGATCCATATCGTATCTTGACCTAAAAATTGACATATTATCTTAATTTGAAGAATGATTAAGACACGTTTAAGATCTTGGAAAGATCTTTAAAATATCGATAACTAAACGACATGTCAAAATTGACATTTATTTCGATTCCGCTGTGATCCCAGTAAGATCTATCTACGATATTTCTAACGTCAAAGTGACATTGGTTGCCCGAATCGAGCTGCTTCTGTCAATTATTTAAGGCTATATAACATAAAAACGACATCTAAATGAGAACTTATCTAAACCAGAACTTATCGTTATCGTATCTCATTCTTCGAATCGGGCAGAAGCGGGCGTCCATAGAGAAACATCAGTCCTAATTATTATATAGATCTAGAAGCATGTAAGATATCTGTTGGTAATTCTAATTAATAATTAAAAAATAATGTTTAAAACCGGTTCTGACATCTGACACAAAAGCACTTTAGTTGGATCGATTTAAAAATTATTACAATAGTAAATTTTGTGAATATGTAAATACCGCATACCAACAATTTGCATTTAATGCAAAATGCATTAGTGCAGTAATACCGGAAACGTACGAAATCGTTCGTGATCACCGCAATTGAAATAATGGTCGCGTGCTATGTGTAGGGTAGGGCATGTAGATACATGTAGTATATAACATAGACTACCTGAATCGACTGCATTTTGAAGTATACCACAAGTACCTGCGGTATTTTTTTTTATAAAAAAACTAACTTGATCATATTTTTACCGACCTCTGGTGTTGCCACCATTTACATAAAAAAAACTATATCATAAAACAATAGTACATTACGATACAAGTGCGAAAATAGGAAATTCGAAACGAGTGGCGATAAATTAAAACACGACCGAAGGGAGTGTTTTAAATCGACACGAATTGCGAATTACCTATTCGCACATGTATCGTACAACGTTTCACAGTACATATGGCCCTTTAAATGTTCGACACAGTAACGTAATATGCTAATTTTCGCACTAGTGCGGTAAAGTAATACCGAGCGAATAGCCTATTCAATACATATTTTACAACACCACAATTATAGTTTCTTACTACATTTATACAAAAAATGTTGTCTAACTCTCATTTTAAGAATGAAGAAAAAATGTTCAATACTGGAAAACATTCTACAGTACATATCGTGCTCCTTTACCGCACTAGTGCGATAATTAACACATTACGTAACTATGTCAAACATTTAAAGGGGCATATTTACTGTAAAACGTTATACGATACATGTGCGAAGAGGTAATTTGCAACTTGTGTCAATTCAAAACACTCCTTCGTTTATCGCCACTCTGCGAATTTCCTATTTTTCGCACTTGTATCATAATGTACTATTACAGACTTCACCGACCAGGTATCTACGCAATAAAAGCAACTTTTCCAAACACGGAACTGTATTTTATGTAGTTCGTTTGTTCGAATTATGAAATGTCACAAAAAACAAGTTCGTAAGAGATTATATTCTCAAAGTTGCTTGGCTTTTATCCAATATTTGAAGGAAGTTTTTATATACCGATACTCTTGGTCGAACACTTACACACTACGTCGTACACCGTCAGTATTATTGATACGTACAAATTGTGGAATAAACTGTCTCCCGCGATACTCCTAGACCAATACGACCTTCAAACCTGCAAGTAAAGAGCATACTGAAATGTTAAAGGCTGGCGACGCACTTGTAACCCCTCTGGTGTTGCAGGCGTATATAGGCTACGGAGACTGCTTACCATCAGGCGGGCCGTATGCTAGTTTGCCACCGACGTAGTATTAAACAAATAGTTTGCCATATCCCTAATAGAATAACTTCACCCCGGGGCAATACGCAGTTTATTAGAAGTATTAGAACAAATTAAATTATTTTCAGAAAATATTTTAATTTGTTTATATTTGAAGTAAAAACACTACTATACAACGTGTCCCAAAACTCAACGATAAGCCGGCACCAGAGGATGGAGCTGCTTATGATTAGTCGAGAAAAAATAAGGAAAAAAATATATCTCAATTATTTTAGAAATTACAGAAAAAAAATGAAATTCATTGAAAATCGACATCCCTAATGGTATTTTTAACGACCATGTCTACAAATATTCAAATATTACTGTTTTTTATTTTGTTTTTGGAAACTTCAGTAGCCCTGCTATCTAACACAGTTCTTAAAAATACCAAAATACATGTAGTTTTTACACAAAAAATAATCAAAATTCATTTTGTCCCTACAATTTTGAAAGATTGTTTCTTACAGTCCACTTTCAATCATCATGGTGTAAAAAAATAGTATCGACACCACTATGGCAATTATTTTCAAAAGTTGACGCAACTAACCAAGATTCCAAAATGGTATAATACTTTGGGAAACCTAGTCACAACAAAAAACAACGAATTTTTAAACAAGAACCGACATTTTTAAATGTTGATATTAATCACTTTTGAAAAGGGTTGTTGTTGCAAGTTTTAAAATTTCAATGGAAAATGTGGGTAGTTAATACAATTTTCAAGTCAGTACACTCTGATCCTTTGTTCGCTGTGCACCGTTCCGTATTAATTGATGTGGCTCTCATACTAACAACTCTTGGCTTTGCTTTTTGGACTGGTGATGAAACTGTACTGACCTGGCATTATTTTGGACTGTGATTGTGTTTTGTGTATTGGACTTTTTCCGTATTCTGGATTGTTTAGCGTTTATCATGCCGCTACCGTACACACCGTTGGAATACGCTAATATGCATCTCATTTATGGAGAATGCCGATGCAATGCTAACGCTGCTAGCAGATTGTATCGAGAAAGGTACCCAAATGTTCAAAGACATCCGGATTATCGAGTGTTTATTAATGTACATCAAGCCTTTGCGGAAGGTCGTTTACCATTTGACAGGAGACACACTGGAAGACCTAGATTGGAACGCGATGAAGAAGTTCTCAATGAAATAGAAAACGATTCAACTACCTCGGTACGTGCCATAGAACTAGCTACGGGAATACCAAAAAGTTCTGCACATCGAATTCTAAAACGTCACAGACTTCACCCATATCACTACAGGCGTGTGCAGACGTTACTACCGCGGGACTATCCACATCGGGTCGCATTTTGCCGTGCGATGCTGCAAAAGCACAGGGAAGATCCCCAATTCTTAGACAAAGTTCTATGGTCGGATGAATCAACCTTCAAGAAAGATGGCTATTCAAATCTACACAACTTACATAGTTGGAGCAATGAAAATCCGCACTTGATGAGAGAAGACAAATCTCAGTATCAATTCAAGGTTAACTTATGGACGGGCATCTTAAATGGAAATGTAATTGGACCCTTTGAGTTACAAGGAAACCTTAATGGTGATGGCTATTTGACCTTTTTACAAAACGACTTGCCTGAATTATTAGAAGACGTGCCTTTACGTGATTTACAAAACATGTGGTTTCAAAATGAAGGTTGCCCAGCTCACTATGCCCGTGCAGTGCGAGAATACTTAAACCAAGAGTATCCAGGGCGTTGGATCGGGCGACTTGGTCCTATCTTGTGGCCACCCCGTTCGCCCGACCTGAACCCCCTGGACTTCTTCTACTGGGGCTGTCTTAAAGACAAAATCTACTCAAAACCCATAGCAACATTGGACGAGCTTCGCCAAAAAATCACACAAGCTGCGGATCATATCAATGGTAGAAGATATGCACGACGGATAAAACGATCATTTCTAAGGCGATGTCATGTCTGTATTAATGCCGGTGGCAGGCAATTTGAACATTTACTGTAGTATTAATAATGTAGTAAATGAATTTAAAAAAAAGGAAAAAAAATTGTACCATTTCTTTGCATTTATTCAACATTTTTCAACAACAAAAATCCTTTTTTGGGTACAGTAAAAGTGATTACCGCCAACATTAAATAATGTCGATTCTTGTTTAAAAATTCGTTGTTTTTTTTTGTGACTAGGTTTCCTAAAGTATTATACCATTTTGGAATCTTGGTTAGTTGCGTCAACTTTTGAAAATAATTGCCATAGTGGTGTCGATACTATTTTTTTACACCATGATGATTGAAAGTGGACTGTAAGAAAAAATCTTTCAAAATTGTAGGGACAAAATGAATTTTGATTATTTTTTGTGTAAAAACTACATGTATTATGGTATTTTTAAGAACTGTGTTAGATAGCAGGGCTACTTAAGTTTCCAAAAACAAAAAAAAAACAGTAATATTTGAATATTTGTGACATGGTCGTTAAAAATACCATTAGGGATGTCGATTTTCGATGAATTTCATTTTTTTTCTGTAATTTCTAAAATAATTGAGATATATTTTTTTCCTTATTTTTTCTCGACTAATCATAAGCAGCTCCATCCTCTGGTGCCGGCTTATCGTTGAGTTTTGGGACACGTTGTATAAATTATAAACTGAAATAAATGTCACATACTAAGAAAATGGTCACTGGAGTGGCTGGAATCGAACCAGCGTCCTCTGCTATCGCGGCAGGTGCCTGAGCCACTCGGCCACCGGGGTCACGGCAGCATTGATCGAATTTTTCAAGTATATGCATTTCTTACTGAAGGCTTATGGCGCCCCCTAGCGCAGCCTGGGGCACTGGAGACCTTGGTCACTTTTTCTTAGTATATGACATTTATTTCAGTTTATAATACGCAGTTTGTCTAAAGATTGACAATATTCCAATATGGTTAGAACCAAGATAAGGGAAACATCAATATATTAGTGTAATGTCTGAATTTCAATAATTCAATCGATCAATCAATATTTTTATTTGTTCAACATATGTACATAGGTGTTACTCGTACAATTTAGTACTTACAAGGAAAGGTACCCAACTGTCCGGTTCCGATTTGATTTATATATGTTGTGTTATATGTTATAGAGTAGTCTAAAATAACGGACACGTATTTTTTTTAGCTGCCCAAACTCAACCTATTGGGAGAAATTGTCCTCCGAAGTACTAAAAAGTTACTAAATCTTCTAACTCCTATAGAAAATTATGCTCGAGCAACTTGCTAGTTAAATGGCTTGTTTGAGTATATGTTTGAGAACAGGAAAAAATAATATACCCGTGTTTTGTTATAACTGCTTAAACTCAAGTTTTCCTTAAAAAACACCCGTCTTTATGTGTAACTTTAGTGATAAGATATTATAAAACTTCGAATGTCGATTTTTTTAGGAAAAAATGAGTTTAAGCAGATATAACAAAACACGTGCTCATTATTTTTTGCTGCTTTCAAACATATACTCAAACCAGCCATTAACTAGCAAGTTGCTGGAGCATCACTTTCTATAGGAGTTAGAAGATTTAGTAACTTTTTAGTACTTTGGAGGACAATTTCTCCCAATAGGTTGAGTTTGGGCAGCTAAAAAAAAAAATACGTGTCCGTTATTTTAGACTACTCTATAACATATATAAATATGAATTAAATAGGAACCGGACTGTTGGGTACCTTTCCTTGTTAGTATCACTATGTGTTACCAGCTTTAGGTGTACAAATTTTGTTTTGTGTTGGTAAGTTTAACAATAAATTGCATGCTTATATCTTACTCTAAACACTATATATTTTTTATATTGATCCAAAGCAAGGCAAGGCATAATGGAGATTGGATGTATAATTAAAATTTGGGAAGTCGTCTGATTCTTCATCTTTATCGTTTCACTCTTGCTGGAGTGGTATGTATGTAGTAATGATTTTTAGCTATTGGTGATGAGCCGATGAGTTTACAACCCGCCGCCATTCTTCTCGGTTAGCTGCCTTCCTAGCTCATCGAAAGTCACTCGGGAAAAAATCCAAAAACATCAGGCAAAGATAATCCGTGCCTGATGTTTTTGTATTTTTCTGCAAAGTATTAATTTCAAGTTAAAAGTATTCCAGGTAAAATTACAGTTCAGTCAGTGAGCAATTGGGACGAAGGATGTTTGAGTAATAACGTTAATCGAACCGCCATTATAGTCTCGGTAATAAAACTTAAGGCACATAGCTCTAGGTATGATGCAGACGTTATGATTGAAGTGCGGAACAACAAATTAACTTAAATTTGCGCCAATAAAACGCCTCGCACAAATGAAAGTGAAAGTCTTTATTTATTCTTCAATTTAGGCATATTACAAATGTTTACTTAGAAATGTCCAAAACTACCACTAGTTCTAACCCTACACCACTGCCCCAAGAACGTACCGGCACAAGACACTCGGCGAGACGCATTTTTTAATATACATCAAATCTTATCAATACGACTTGTTTCAATAGTTAGTCAATACTGACAGTATTTTCCTCCTTAAGCAAGTTCGCTATACGCCCTGCAATGACTTACAATAAAATACGGCTTAAGTAAGAGCCCTCCAAGTTTGACATGGAGGCCGATTGTGCTTTACTAATTTGATATGGTTTCGTCTTATTTTGATACAAGCTAGGCCGTAATCATCAATCAGTTAGCTCACGATATTTGGTACTGACGAAATTCATTCAGAAACCATCTAATGTATTTCACACGCACTTATTGTTGCGCGTCAGAATAGATGCCTAATGGTGATGACACGACTCAAAGTTATCGCAAAATGGGATTAAAATCATATGAGATTAAAACAAAACTATGCAACTGTGGCTGCTAATTTTGCATGTACTTATATAACCAGCCTTAAGGTGTATTGTTTTTATTTTTATTTGGGTAATTATAATTTGTACATATACTTACATCTTTTACTTTGTTATGTCTATTTTGGGTAAACTGGTTTATGTGCAATAAAATGACATGCATATACACTGTGTTTTTTTGATTTCCGTTAATTTCAAGGGTGCATTCCTGAGCTTAAATTAAGTAACTTTCTCAAAGACACTGGTATACATTTTTAGCCATATTATTCGATGTCATACTCAGCAGTTGTCATATATTTTTTGTGCATAATATAGGTTATACTTATAATAAATCAAATGTCATACCAGCTAAAAACATATTTATCGATACTTTTAATGTTTTACGTATAACGTTTTGTAGCATAATAATTTTCAACCATAATGAAATGACTTTTCCCTTTTCTTCACCCAAAGACTTATTTATAGACTTTTTTTTGACTTATTTTATTACCGCTTACGCGGGGCTCCTGTTTCTGCGTAGTTTGCCCTTCGGGCATCTAAAGAAACGAACCTAACCTACCTACTATTGGATTAAATCAATATCTATGATTTGTTTCTTTTATAAAATCGTTTCTCCTACTGGAGGGGGCTCCTCTTCTTCGATCTCCTCTTTTATACGATTTTTGTGTGGTTATGATTATGACTGAAGCAAGATTTGCTTCATAGGTTCTTTACAATCATACATATTTATTGTTCATGCCTTGTAACATTTATGATAAAAAACATATTATGACCACTAAATATATGACTTAATTTCGTATGTCTAGAGGTATATACATAGTATACACTGCAATACTTCGAACGAAAAACAATTATGGATATCAAGCAGATGACTTAAAATTTTATGCGAATTAAATTAATGACCATAAAAATTATGACATACGAGTAACTCATTTATGATAAAACCCAATTATGCTCAGGAATAATACTAAAAATTTTGTGACTTACAACTATATGCGTAAACTGTTATGACAATTAAAAATATGACAAAAGTTGTTATGCGACCAGAGGGAGTCCCTTTAGATACTACTACTACTTAATGGCGCAGCGACCCAAAATGACTCTTGGCCTCCGACACGAGTACACGCCAGTTGTCTCGATCCTGTGCCATCTCCCGCCAGTTATCGGCCTGGAGATCGCGCAAGTCCGCTTCAACAGCATCGCCCCAGCGATATCTGGGACGTCCGATAGGCCTCCGCCCTACCGGGCGTCCCAGGTATGCCCTTTTAGCGCCGCGATCCTCCTCCATTCTCAAAACGTGGCCAAGCCAGCGGAGACGGTGAGCTTTTGTTTCGCCGACAATATTGGGTGTAGCCACAAGATCTTCAATCTCGATGTTTTTGCGGAGTCTAAGGCTGCCATCCTCTCTTCTCACACGGCCCAGGATCTTTCGAAGTATAGTCCCTTTAGATGCTGTTTTAAATTTAAAAAAGCTGTCAGCCGGTTATAGCGCCGTGGAAAGACCGTCAACTGTAAAATCAACATTTAAAAAATATGCGCCTTACCACTTTATGTGCGGCAAGGTATGCGTAATGTGTAAATTGTGTAATCTGTAGATGGCATTTCCGCCGTTACGCCTGATGAAATGGTACATGCAAAGTTTCATGATTTGTTTTGGCTATCATAAGAAGGTATAGCGTTTATTTTTTACATGTTCGTGCGACCATCTGATTTTCTTACCACGCGATACGCGATATAACCGGCTGACGATTTTTTTTAACTAACAATAGCATCTGAACTATCATCTGACAAAGTATCAAACTGGAGGGGATTATTTTTTGTTTTACGTGTTTCGGTGGCGGCCATTCCTCAACCCATCAACGGAGCGGCAGCTGACGTCCTCGAGGGTTCATCATCAACCACTATACGAGTTTTCGGCCGGGAGGCGGTTGGTCATGGAAATCTGTTCCTGGCTCGCGGCCTCGAAGCTTTTTATTTGAGCAGTTGAGACCCTAACCTGCACGGCGGCTATCAATTGATATAACGGAATCGGCCCAATGAATTTGAAACTTAGACTTTTGTTTTCAATGACGGTATGAAAGTTTGTATGAAATTCGTGAGTCATTAAAATGAAATTAAAGTGTCGCAGTAAATTCTGTACTTTGGTAATCTTCGTGCGAGTTTTGGATGTCTTTAGAGAAAGCAGTGGATACTGGTTAAATTTTAAACCGTTAATATATTATATTAGACGTTTTTGAGAGTTTAATACAGTTTGGACCACACAAACGTTGACAATTTTTTTTATAAGTAAATATTATTATTTGTATAATAAAAAACTTAATATTTAGTGGCGGGATCTTTTGTCACAATAGTGTATCCTCCATACATCAGTTTTCTTGTTTACAAATATTAAGTTGTATGGGAGGTATGGTAAAACGTATAGCTAATAAGTTTAAAAGCTTGCTTAAAACTTAATACTTATTAAGTAAGTTTTCGCTTCGGTTAAAACTCATAAATAGGTTTTTATCTTTGTATGTTTATTTATTTGTTTATTTGTTTATTAGGATCACCAACAGAAGATACAATTCACATACTATAATTTACATACTAAAAGAGCACATTTATAATTGATCCCCCATTTAAAGGCAATCACAGCATGCATTATTTAAGTTAAGATTCAGAATATGAGCTTAATATAAATATAAATATGATATTAATTAACAAAACACCTACTTAATACTAACAATAAAATTTCCACACAAAAGTAACTAAGTTAGCCGAGCTAGCTGAGGTTGTCAACAGATAATAATTTGTTTTTAAATGAGGCTTCACTGTTGTGAAACACATCCAAAGAAGGGACATTATTAGCATGCTTGTTGTATAGGCGAGCCAGGCGAGGCAAAGGGGCCAATAGGTTAGTTCGACTAGGTATGGAGTGAGCACTTTATGCTAACTTATTTCTCCATCCAAAAACTGTAAGGAAAGTAAAGTGCCACTTTGTGTCCTACCAGGAATGAAAAAGCCGTTTTCTGAATAGGTGATGAAAAAAAATATTTTCATATAAATTTGATGTTTCTAGTGGCATTTTCACATTCTATCATTGCAAAGTCTGTACAACTTACTCGGTGACTTAAGGCTTTTTGGATATATCTATTTGGTATCTTAAACAAATTTAGTTATTCGAGACTACTAGCTCTTGTGCCTTTATCACCGATTGTTTAAAAAACTACTTAATTTAGGTTTAGGTACGTAAAAAATAAAACTCTTAACGTTTTCGTGTTTTTTTTTTAACTACGTCGGTGGCAAACAAGCATACGGCCCGCCTGATGGTAAGCATCCTCCGTACCCACGCGCCCGCCCCCCCTCGTTGAGCTCTGGCAACCTTAATCACCGGCAGGAACACAACACTATGAGTAGGGTCTAGTGTTATTTGGCCGCTGTTTTCTGTAAGGTGGAGGTACTTCTTCAGTTGGGCTCTGCTCTAGATCTGGAATGACATCCACTGGCTGTGCCCTACCACACAAAGCGAGATGACATTCACAATGCCCATACCTCTCTTTTGGACGTAGTTTAAGGACGTACCCGGGTCAACACCGTCACTGTGTTCAAGTAAAGCGACGCAAAACGAAAATGACACGGTTGCTATTTACCTCATTATGTTTTAAACGGTTCTGAGTCTCGCTATTTACTGGTCTCTTATTTCAGGTTCAGTAGGTACAGAGACCGCGAGATTCAGAGACTCGGACCGCGTAGAAAGAATGAAGCAAAGTCTAGTTCAGGCGCTACCCTTTTCGTCTTCCGATATGGGTCCAAAAAGTATGTATAATTCATTCTTTCACACTTTTATGGATCATTATAATGCGATATTTACTTCAAAATCGGTCGTAGTTAGTGGTGCATTAGTTTTTAGTGAGTGGGCTACTGCGGACTTACATCAACGAAGACGTGCACTGTATGCCTTGTATGAGGAACGGCGGTTTAACACGAGTGATGAATTTAAAGAACATGTCAAGCAATATTCGAAAAAGTTTAAAATAGATTGTCATATAGCTAAGCGAAATTATCTAAGTCAAAAAATAAAAAATAGTTCCAACATTATTAAAGCTACCTGGAAAGTAATCAATGTGGAGACTGGTCGCTCGAAACACACAGTGAATGATTTTAAACTAAATATTGATAACAAAATTATAGATTCCAATTTAGAAGCAGCTACAGAATTTGCAATATTTGACCCCAATATACATAGAAACATTGCATGTTAAATAAAAGCTTGTAAAATTGGTTCATGTCGTCACGTCCCACAAAACCATATTGAATGAATATATTTCCATAATGATGGTACCATCGATCGTTGTACAGTTAGCATTAAAAGTAATCCATCACAATTATTCTGATAATACAAGAAATACTAAGGTGAGTAAGGTTGCCAGAGCTCAACGAGGAGTGTTAGGGTCGACAACGCGCATGTAATTCCTCCGGAGTTGCAGTTGTCTATAGGCTACGGAGACTGCTTACCACCAGGCCAAGTGCTTGTTTGCCACCGACGTAGTTTAAAAATATATAAAAGTTTATACTTGGTTCCTCGTATTCCAAATGTAGAGTGTTTAACTGAATTGAAAGGCACCATTTCAGTCTCGAACTATAGGCGCTCTCACTGCGCTCGAGCGCCAAACTACCTTGACCGTAATGAGTGCCTTTCATCCCTTGGTTAACAATCTACTATTGCCGCATTATTTCTACCGTTATTATTGCTGCCGACTGTACTGTAGATAATCCACCAGCTGCCGCAGGATGGAAAATAGCAATTTGCTCGCTAACTTTATATTACGAAGACTTTGTATCATTTACATATCTATTCCTCCTTGTCTGGTGGCCTAGACGTAGATAATAGGATTTTATGCAACCGCAATATATTAGAGAGCTTCAGTCGATAACGCGTTATGAAATTTAATGTAAAGTTTAAAGCAATAAAGATTTTATTTTATTTTATTTTTAGGCCACGAAGTTTGCTGAGAGGCCTAAGTAAGGTACCAGATTGAAAAGCTTGATTATATCACTATTATAATAGTTTTTTTAACGGGTTAACTAAAATAATACTTTTTCTACTATAAAACCTAAATAACTCAACAAAGGTAAGTATATCAGTAGACAAAAGATAGTAAAAAGGTATTTACCTTTTCTGTTATTAAGTTTATAGAACTTGATTTTTATAAAATTTGACGACCGGCTTGGCCTAGTGGGTAGTGACCCTGCCTACGAAGCTGATGGTCCCGGGTTCAAATCCTGGTAAGGGCATGTATTTGTGTGATGAGCATGGATATTTGTTCCTGAGTCATGGGTGTTTTCTATGTATTTAAGTATTTGTCTAAGTACCCTCAACACAAGCCTTATTTAGCTTACTGTGGGTCTTAGTCAATTTGTGTAATAATGTCCTATAATATTTATTTATTTATTATTATTATTATAAAAGAAATTATACATTTAACTTCAGGGAAATTTAACTTAAGCGGAAATAAGTAATGAATACAGACTAGAGTGCTATCCATATAATAATGTACAAATCGCTTATCTACTTATTCTATGTAGTTATATCCATGTAGATAGAGTAAGTATTTATGTCTATTAAATTTTCAAACGACTAAAAATGAACTTTAGAACCGCTTCAATATTAAAGCGTTTTAGGGTTCCTTAGTCAACTACCCTTACAGTTTTGCCATATCCGTCTGTCCGTCCGTCCGCGGCTTTGCTCCGTGATCATTAGTGCTAGAAAGCTGCAATTAGGCATGGATACATAAATGAAGCATAGCGATAGAACGGTAAAAAAACTAGATTTTTTGTTACTTAAAGGGTACAAAATGGTCCGATACAAAAAGTTTTCTTTTTCTAAAAAAAATATTGCGTTTTTCTCAATGAGTAGGATAGGTCTTTTAAAACGTATACAGATATCCAACAACCATTTTTTGATAAAGTGAATATTTTCGGAAATAATCGCTCCGAAAGAAAAACTATGGGTCTAATAAATATAAAAAAAATCTTGAAACAAAAGCTCAACATGCACTTTCAATGAATACTATAGCGAGCATGTTCGGTCCAGCCGTTTTTGAATTATTGAAAAATGTTTTCTCCTCTTAGGGCCGGTACAGACGGACTGCAACTTCACTGCAACTTGTATGGGAACTGCATGCCGACTGCACTCCAACTGCATCGTCGACGTGCAGTTCCCATACAAGTTGCAGTCGAGTTGCAGTCCGTCTGTACCGGCCCTTAGTAAAAATACCCCTTATGCTTATAATGTACTTACTAACAGCCCTCGTTTAGCTTATTCTGACAGAATGATAACTACGGAACCCTACACTGAACATGTCTTGGCATGCTTTTGGCCTATTTTATTTCCTTCTAATTTCCCTGAACAAATTTTGGACAATATAATAATCTCTAATTTTTTTTTTAAAGGCCTGCTCTCATGCGCGAGAGGGCTCGGGCTATAGTCCCCACGCTAGCCCAATGCGGATTGGGGACTTCACATACACCTTTGAATTTCTTCGCAGATGTATGCAGGTTTCCTCACGATGTTTCCTTCACCGAAAAGCTAGTGGTAAATATCAAATGACATTTCGTACATAAGTTCCGAAAAACTCATTGGTACGAGCCAGGATTTGAACCCGCGACCTCCGGATTGAAAGTCGGACGTCATATCACTCGGCTACCATCGCTTCTTAATTTTTTACAAATCGTTTTGAAATTTTGATGATACTTTTGGTTGTCTGGTGCCAAGTAACCAGAAATATCATCGATTTTTTTAAACATATGGTTAAAACTATGTCCAATGGAATCAGGCGTGAAATGTCTTTAGTATTTATGACAGGACTATAATAGTACATTGTGCAACGAGGGGGGTAAGTGAAATTTTGGATACGAGGGTGGTAATTAAAGACCCGAGTTTGCAATATTCTTACCCCCGGAGTTACACACAATGTTTTACGTCACACTTGCGAAGAAAAAAATAAATTTTAAGGGAAATAATTCTTAAATACGGTGACATATCAAACATTCGTCCGCCATTTTGTAATTTCTTGCCAAGTGAGACAAATAAACAAAAATATTAAATTATAAATGTAAGTATTTTAAAAGTAAGACTAATTTATGCTACTTGGTTTGTATGAATAAGTGACATAACTAAAAAAAAAGCTTTAACTCCTTAGGGAGTTATAGATTTTTTTCACAATCCATAACTCCCGCGGGAACAAAATAGTCCTTTGTCCTTCAGCACACCTGCATGAAATAAGATCTTTTTCGAGCAAGTGTGATGAAAAAGCATTTTAGCCACGTGCTTGATATTTTTCAGTGACTTCTATTATTATAATAAAATGAGGGCGACAGCTGGTAACTGCAGTTTCACTAAACATGTGAATGGTTAAGCATATTTTTATTGAATGGCGCCCTTTAGTATAAAAGTCGAAAGCTTTAATCGTTAACGCTCTGTAGAAATACAAATATGTATATTGAAAATGCTAACAAGGCATTGAGGCAGTTTAGGAACCTCATTATACCTGTATTTGAAATAAACGTAAACCACGCAGCATTTATTATAACTACCATCCACAGTTCCACACTGCTCACTTATTATATACCTTATTGTGAAAGTAATAGGGTCCAATGATGGTCAGTAAAATTAAGCTTAATACATAGTCGTAATTCACAATTTGCCACCCATTTACTGCAGCAAAACCGCAGACCGAATCAGATTTTCTAATAGCAGTATATTTAACTGTCGGTAGACCTTAACTCTTTGCATTAAAGTCCACAAACGGGCAGCTTAATGTGTCAATGATTTAGGTAGCTCAAAGCTTAAACTGGTATATAACTGGCCATTGTGGACCTTAAACCCTTGACATAAGAATCATGAATGTTCGGTTAAGTCCATGATGGTCCCGGGTTTAAAAGCAACACAACGTTATACAGCAGTTATACAGCCAGTTTTACATGTGGTAAAAGCACTAGGCTTTTAGGTTTAATTCGAATGGCTTGCCCAACATAGGTTAGGGGAAGATTTAGGCAAAGGCGTGACAGTGTTTTAGGGTTAGGTAAGTAATGATTTGATTTTTCGAAAAGAGTGGAGTTTTTTAGACTTTAGTAATAAGCTTCTTGGATACTTTAAATCTGTCAAAGACAAACCACACATTATAATCAAGACAATGTCTGTTGAGTGTATAAACCGTTAAAGAAAAATTTAAATGATTACGAGAATTTAAACTAGTACGTGTTCATTGTCTGGACGATAAGCGTATTAGTTTGGGAAGTGACATACATATATGTATGCATATGGAAAAGATTGGATTGACTAATGTGCAGTTCGAAATAAGTTTTTGGCAAAAATTTCATTTTTGGTACAAGCTTTTATCGCTGACTGTACTTTTCTTTCCACGGGCAACTAATACTCATCGAGCAAATTCTAAAAACCCCAAACACAATTAAATTGCGTTGTTTTATCACAGAGTTCCTATGTCCACCTCTTGTCTCCATCATCAGATCATCTCGATGGTACCATAATATTACATTGTCACCCGACTTACATATGTCTGCAAATTTTCAGCTTCATCGGAAACCGGGAAGTGGGTCAAATTTAACTTGCAAGATTTGATTACAAACAGACAACGGTCAGGTGAAAGTAAATAAAAGCTTGTAAAAAAAGGTTGGATGTTGAAAAATGCTTTGACAAACAATAAGTAAGACCTCTGTCATTGTACGAGTATACTAGTTAACTAAAACCGTTCCTTACAATAATATGAAACAGTGCAATTATGTGGTCTGACTAAAACACATCGCTAAAAGGTTTTATAGCAACGATATTAAAGCTGTTATACGACCTTTCATGTCCGTGATGCAGCAGTCATTTGTGATACAGATTTCGCTTCTAATGACTTATAGCTACAATATATTAGGGTCCCCGTCTGCCGAAATATATTTTGATGAATAGGTGGATTAAAGGATTATTATTAGATAAAGTTTAAACTATGTTAATTTCATAAGCCAAAGCTTAACCATATCAAAGTCAAATCAGGGTTTAATCATTATTATCTGTGCAAAAAGTAAATGAAGATTAGCGGTATTAAAATTTTCCTCGTAACAACACAACGATATTTAAAATAAAAAGTCACGTTCTGCAACAACTGATTGGTGCTATATTTCAGGGCTGCCTCCTATCCCAGGGGCATTCTAAATGGTCATAACAAGTGATAATTGCTACAGTTGTAATTGCGAGTCGGATAAACCTTAATGCAGATGGCGCTCTTTCCTTACGATGTTTAGTATATTAATGACAGATAAAAGACGAATGGTTCAGATTCAAGGTTTATATTTATATTTTTTCATAAAATTATAGAATCTAATTTCGAAACAATTCAAAGCGGGATACTAAGTAATTTTTGTCAAAAATAATACCTTGCCCATTGGTATACCTATTCTATAATTATGTTTTTTTTTCAGGTAATGCTTCATTTTACCAGGCGGTGATTAGTGTGGACTCAAATACTAGCGAAAAGTATCGGTATGTGAACACAGCGCTTTTAATTGAACCCCGCTGCTGCTGGGGAAAGGCCTCCCCTTTTTCCCGCCATTTAGTCCTGTCCAATGCACACTTTCTCCACTTTTCACAAAATGTATCGATGTCGTCACGCTATCTCCCCTTTTCATCTTCCTCTGCCCCGAGATTTATCCCTTGAGATCCAGCTTGTGGACAGTTTGGCCCAGCGCTCCGGGTGCATTTGGCAGACGTGGCCTGCCCAGCCCCACTTTAGCATAGACACACATAACACTTTATATTTATAAAAAAGTAGTAAAAAAACCAGTCATATAATTGAATAGGTTTTTATATTTAATCCAGTATTTTTTAAATAATTAATAGTATCAGGCGTTACTTTGCGGAAATCCATGCTAATTAAAGCAAGAAATATCACTTTGATAATCCGCGAGAAAATAACTCCCAACCTCACTCAGTCAGTTGTCGGGTGTCAGACCGTCAACATCTCCAGCATCTCCTGAGGATGCCTCGTAGAGAGGCGAAACACGTGTCGAGTTTTGTATTTTTGGTGGTGGGTTGTTATATTTATTTGCGTATTTATTTTTGCGGTGGGAGGGTGGGAACATTAATTGCATGTAAAAATACGCAAGTAAGTATAACGGGTTAGCACTGATTGACTAACACGTTATTTTCTCGCGGATTAGCAAAGTAATATTTCTTGCTTTAACCAGTATTTTTTTAAACATCAACTTATTTTCCTTTAAAAGACTTGATAAAATTTATTTATAGTTATACTCCACCATTGACAATGTAATTTGTTTCTCAATCAAATTCTCGCGGTTGGTAATACAATTTGTCAGACTTTTGACACTCACAAATCACCATGAAAATCTAAATCCCTTTCGTCCCTATTATCAAGATTACTGGCGGGATTTCTCGTGATTGGCAACCCTGCGGGAAATCAATACAGTATTGTATCGCGCGATATTTTACGCGGGCCATAAATTTGACATGGTCAGAGCTGTTTCGTTTTTATGGGCGATTTTGAAGTATAAAGCTCTTGTGAGCGAAAAGTTTTAAATGTTTTTTTTTCGTTTTCTACGGTAACATATACGGTATACTTAATATGCAGGGTTGGTACAAAATTAGGTTGTTTTTTTTTAACGTGGCAAAACAAAAATGATTTATAAAATATTCTTCATCACACTTTTTTTTTTATACCACGACGGTGGCAAACAAGCATACGGCCCGCCTGATGGTAAGCAGTCACCGTAGCCTATAGACGCCTGCAACACACAGAGGCATTACATGCGCGTTGCCGACCCTTTAAAAACCTGTACACTCCTTTTTTGAAGAACCCCATACTGTAGCCCCTCGGGAAAACCTCGGCAGGAAGCTCATTCCACAGCCGAAGCGTTCGCGGGAGGAAATTCCTCTTAAACCGCACAGGCAGGAGGCAAAGTCTCTCCTTAGACTTAAACACTAAGACACTTGCTCGTAAGCGATGTTATTGTATGCCAGCATACTGAGATGGGATGAGCTACATTATGCCCACGGGCATAATAGTTTATGGGCATATTATAGGCATATCCATGGACATACTAATAAAATAAAATTGCACTTGTTTGAAAATTCTTGTTTAGCGCCCTTAATATACAATGTACCTATATTATAACATAAACAATAACGGAGTATATTGTTTATGTTTTTCAACGTAATACTAAAATTATTGTGATTTAGGTATTTTTTACGATGTAAGTATGAAAATTGATTCTTAAGATTATTTACATTACATATGGTGATACTTTACAGCACTAGTGCGATAATTAGCACATTACGTAACTATGTCGAACATTTAAAGGGCATAAATATGTACTGTAAAACGTTGTTCGATACAATGTGCGAATAGGTAATTCGTAACTCGTGTTGATTTAAAACACTCCCGTCGGTCGTGTTTTAATTTATCGCCATTCGTTTCAAATTTCTTATTTTTCGCACTTGTATCGTAATGTACTATTATCTACGTTTGTTTGGGCCAAAATGGCTCAAGATAGTGAAACGTATAGAAGTATAGCTGAGTTGGAACCCTTTTGTTTTTTCTGCAATGAACCCCGCATACATCAAGTAAATCCATTTATAGTGTTTAGTGATATTAACTTTTCTGTTAATTAAATTGTGTACTTTACTTTTATTCTAATTGTGTGTCTCTGCATCATTTTTATCCACCTATCTATGTAACATGTATAACATCCTCTAGCCACTTTGAAATCAAAACTTATCAAGACTAATGTAATTAAGATGTGTTAAAATGAAATTTTGAAATACAAAGCAATGAAATGGTAATTTGTGTGGTATGGTATCATAATATTTCGTTATTTGTGTATACTTTATTTGTTCTGACATATCAAATAGCAACTATGCAGCAACAATAACAAATCCTAGATTATTATCTTATATACTTAGAAAACCTATTTGCAAGATGAAGTATTTGTTTACCTTTCACAACAATGCTACAGCATCTCTAGACGAGGACTAAACAAATATTTCCTAAGAATCATGAACAAATATTTGTACTCAATACAGCCTTAGATAATCTACAACATATAGCATAAGACCTTAGAAATTCTTTACTGGTTATTTTATACGTTATTGCTACGAAATAAGGCCTCCAAATAAATGTTCAAAGCTACGAGTATATCGCTGTTTGTATTTATATTATAAGCTTTTATTTAACATGTCTAGTTAGGATGTAGATATGTATGTATACACCGTGTTTTTATTGAATTTCGTTAACTTCGGGGTATTGGTAAGTACGTTTAAGGAAACTACATGACATAGTTAATTTTCCAAAAAAAATTTTTTTTTTTTTACATTTTTTTTGTTATAAAATGTAATTAAATGTTGCATATAGCGTTGTTTTTGCACGGGCATTACATTTATCTCAATCAAACAATTGAAAAATGTGACATGTCAATGTCATTTCGAACATCGATCGTCCGAGATAGTACTTACGTTTAGTAGAAAATGTATTAACCCGTACTAAACACTAATCAATATGTGAACGGGTCCTACGGTAAGTGTACACACTCGTATGAGCTTTATAAGATAAAAATAAAATATTGATTATCTCCGAAATGGAGTTAATTGGAATACCGGTGTCTTTGAGAAAGTTACTTAATTTAAGCTCAGGAATGCACCCTTGAAATTAACGCAAATCAAAAAAAAAAACACGGTGTATATGTACTCGTATGTTAGTTAGTTGGAGTGTTGGAAGCTAAATTTGACTCACTTTCCGATGTCCGATTGAGCTGAGATTTTGCATTTATATATATGAATCGGATAATAATGCAATATTATGATGACATGGAGCTGATCTGATGATGGAGACAGGAGTCGGCCATAAAAACTCTGTGATTAATAACGCAAACTAATTATTTGGCGTTGTTAGTATTATTGTCACGCGCTTTTAAAATAAAAACGAAGGTCAAAGTCAACAGACGAATTACGTTCTCGTCTTCAAAGCAAAGTTTAATGACACTTCACATTTCAATTTCCAAGGAGCAGTATTTAAACCCAATGGCATACCAACAAACTCTTAACTGTACGCAAATGAGTGGTGAAAGCTGTTGTAAATCCACTAATTTCATGTATAATGTTGCAAGTTAAGTTGAAACACGATTTAGAACCACAATTAAACCGCAATCGTTTGAATATCCAAGTAATAATTAACCCTTTACTTTAAAATCCCGGGCGACCGCCGTTTATTGATAATCCCGGACAGATGTAGTGTCCCCTATAAATACTGGGATTTAATGCCAAACCCTTCCTTTAGGGGCTAGTTTACATGGGAGTTTAGGCGACGGATTGAATGGGAAACATTTCCTAACCGATTTAGAATTCGATGTAGAATCTTGTTTAAATAGAGGAATAGTTGTCTTAGAGAGGGAAAGGATAAAGGTTGACTGGTAGAGAATGCCTCATGGCATTAAGTCCACCTTTTGTACTATAAGGTTTTCTTTTTTGCAATAAAGATTAAATAAATAAATAAAAGAGTAAAAAAAGAAAATGGAATAAGAAATGATAGGAGAAGAAATGACTCGGTACTTTAACTCAACTAAAGCTGTTTTGTTTATGACACATATTTCATAAAGTACAAGTTTTTTTTTATACCACGACGATGGCAAGCAAGCATACGGCCCGCCTGATGGTAAGCAGTCACCGTAGCCTATGGACGCCTACAACACCAGAGGTATTACATGCACGTTGCCGATCCTTTAAAAACCTGTACACTCCATTTTTAAAGAACCCCATACTGTAGCCCCTAGTCTAAATCCTTTGGAATATTGTAAAATTACATTTGTGTTCCTGTATTAACTTCATAAATATTATTATTATTTATTTTAACGACCGGTTTGGCCTAGTGGGTAGTGAGTTAGTGACCCTGCCTATGAAGCTGATGGTCCCGGGTTCAAATCCTGGTAAGGGCATTTATTCGTGTGATGAGCAATGGATATTTGTTCCTGAGTCATGGGTGTTTTCTATGTATTTAAGTATTTATAAATATTTATATATTATATATATCGTTGTCTAAGTACCCTCAACACAAGCCTTATTGAGCTTACTGTGGGACTTAGTCAATTTGTGTAATAATGTCCTATAATAAAAAAATTAAAAAAAATATCACTATGTCGCTTCGTGTTACGACGTTGTAATACGGATAAGGCTTTGGGACCCTTAAGTGCGTAAATATTAAGTACAAATGAATCCTATTGTGGGCGTGCTTTATAGGCGCCGTCAATTGCGTAGATTGCTTCAAGGGTCCCTTAAATGGGCGTTATGTATGTGTGCGGGGCCGATGTCATTTGTTAGTGTGATGTGGACAACCTTTTATGTGATTAACAATAAGGCTTCTGTTTTACTTGCTATAAATCATATTATGTGTTTTGAATTGGTAATTTATTGATGATTAATAATCAAAACCCGTTATTAAATTTAGAATTAATTGAAAGTTAGGGTTGGCAAAATTATCTACCGTAGGGAACTCTAACTTTACCGTTGGTGCCCAACTTGATCCAAGTAAAATATTTATATAATATTTTTACCAAGAAATTGATGTCCATTGAATTTATAATAATTTTTTATACGTTAAAACAGTTTAAAAGTTAAAAAAACATATCGGAATCACATCGAGTAACTAAAACTCGAATCGTCCTTTTAGTTTCAAACACCCAAATCAAAGATCACAAACAGTCATTAAAATGTAACTAACCCCCCATTCAGTACAAATTCAATTTAACCCAATGATAATGAAAGTTAAAACCGCGTCCCCTAGTTTCGGTAATGGCTGAACTTGAATTATATTGGTAACTAACTAGTGCCCGCCACTTTGACTGAGTAGAATGGTAATTTTTGATAAAAACAACCCTATATCCTTTCCCGGACTATAGACTATCTTTTCATCAAAATCGGTTAAGCAGTTTAAGCGTGAAGAGACAACAAACTGACAGAGTTACTCTCGCATTTATAATATTATACAAGGTGTAACAAAAATAGTGGGGATCCGTTTAATTGCATATGCGGTATAGTGTACTGATAAGGAAAAAGAAGAAGAAAAATTAAGGTATAAAATTTTTGGGCTTCGTCTGTAGGGTTGGCCAACTTGGCACGACCTGCCCCATAAAAAAAAATTGTTTAACTTTTTTCTAAGCAGAACACAAAACCATTATGCCCTTTAACGGATCCCCGCTGTTTTTGTTACACCCGTGTATTAACTAAAAGTAAGAAGGGATATATTATGTAAATATTGGTTTGAATCTTCTAAATCAAAGGTCATAAACAATCATTTAAGTAAACCCCATTGAAACAAATTCAATTAACCCGAATGATAACCGAAGTTACAACCGCAGCCGCGTCCCCTACTAGCGGTCGGTTATGGCCAAACTTCTGTTTTATGGGTTACATGCCAATATGGCGGGCGGAAATGTCCCAGCGTTTCCGAAGGGTCATACCGCAGAATAAGTAATATCATCATCTTCCTCGGATCCTGGCTTTTTGCCACGGCTCATGGGAGCCTGGGGTCCGCTTGGTAACTAATCCCGAGAATTGACGTAGGCACTAGTTTCTACGAAAGCGACTGCCATCTGACCTTACCAGAGGGTAAACTAAGCCTTATTGGGATTAGTCCGGTTTCCTCACGATCCTCCTTCACCGAAAAGCGACTGGTAAATATGAAATAATATTTCGTTCGGTCAAGGTATTAAATATCGGCACGGACAAAGTGCCCAAAATATGTATACACGCCCTTAATGCCTCTAAATTAAGGTAGTGTGTACATATTTTTGGCACTTTCTCCGATCGATATTTAATTCCTTGAATGTACATAAGTTCCGAAATTAATTGAATTCTAAGATCACCACATTTTAGCGCTCACGTTAATAATGACTTATTATATATTATTTATACATATACTAATTTTAATTATATGAAAGCTGGATTGTAGTTCAATTTATCTATTTATTCTATTCTGTCCGGGAGAGGACACTGACTTCTGTAACACAGGTTTTTACCTAGCTCAGAAGTCAGGGACATCCACACTAAAATGTACTTCCCTTAACGCCAATAAAATTTATTTTATTTATATTTATTTTATTTTATATTTGCTACCTGAGTTCACGTAAATTACAAGAAGCATCAACTTTCTAGGAGATAGGTAAATCATAACTAATAAGGAAATGGGGTATTTATTATTCATATTTTTTTGGTGAGTGATGTTTAATTTTTTTACTCGTTGACTGTAATGCTTAAAGTAAGATTTTGTATAGCAAACTATAATTGCGTACTTTTCATGTATGGGCTACCAACTTAAATAGAAGACTATCTTTTCGATAGGTGCGCTGTACTGGATAGGAGCTGAGATTTAAACATTTTAGACGAATATATCTGTCTCACTAATGGAAGCGGCTCCTAAAACTTGTGCGATAAGGACAACGATGCGTAAAAATCTCAAAAAATGATATTTAGTACTCGACTGTTTCCTCCTCCAAAACTTAACCAAATGTAACGAAATTTTGAGATCTAAATGGTAATGAAATTATCTGTGTCGGACTGTTTTGATTTTTAGGCCAATTGATGTCAGTTTTAAATACCATGCTTCTCTTTGCAGTCTAGTAAATTAGGCCGTTTTTGCGAATATTTGAAGTGCACTAGCACCTTAAGAAACAAAAATATCAAAAAAGCATAACAGTCCGACACAGATATTAATAATAATAATCTGCCAACCACGAAGGAAACAGTCGAGTACGTTTGTATGGAGAGATGACCACTCCAATCCAATCACGCGCCGCCGCGCACCCATAGAAAATACTAAACGGGTGCGGGGCGCGGGGCGCGGGGTTGCGCAGAGTCGGGGACTCGCGGACTTTATGTTTTTTGTACTACATTTTTGTCTACTGAGACACTTACCAATTTTCATAAATTTTTTAGGTTTTATAGTGAAAAAAAGAATTATTTCAGATGGCTCATAGTAAAAGTATTGTAAACAATAGTGATATAATCAAGGTTCTCAATCTTGTACCTTACTAAGGCAACTTAGCAAGCTTCGTTGCCTAAACACAGTGCTCGACTGAGAAGCTCTCTATTATATTACGATTGTAATCACGATTGTATACAATACTATAAATTTAATTAAGAGATAGACTCTTTAGTATATATATTACATAGAAACTTAAACCATTTTGTGTTTCACAATCAATCGAGCACGTATGTAATTTATTTACATTTTCCATCGAACTTCGTATTCAATAGGCTTTCAACAGCAGTTCATGGAAACAGTCATAAAATATATTTACTTTTCCAATTTTATTTCAATAAATGAGCAATTAAGTACCCATTGAACAAGTATGTTTTCGATATGTTATTATCTTTCTTAGATATTTCAGATTGATTTTGTAAATGTTCTTGAAGACACGGTGTGGAAATACAGTACGATCCAAACATTTAAGGTATTTTCATTTCTCATGCTCTAAAAGTGGGTCGTTGTTGTTCTAAAAAGTGTGCAGAAAACGATACGTTTCTGCTCTAGAGCACCGTACCGTACGTATACAGGAGACAAACGAGCAGACGGATCACCTGATTGTAAGCGATTACAGCCGCCCATGGACACCTGCAACACCAGAGGAGTAGTAAGTGCGTTGTCGGCCTTTAAGATGGGAGTACGCTCTTTTCTGGAAGGTTTGAAGGTCGTATCGGTCCGGAAATACCGCAGGCGACAATTATTCATTCCACAGTTTAGCTGTGCGAGGCAGAAAGTTTCTGGAGAAACGCACAGTTGAGGACTGCCAACCATCTAAGTGGTGAGGTTGGAAATGTCGCGTAGGGCGATGGCGAAAAGAAGCGGCAGGGATTAATCCGAACAATTCCTCGGAGCACTCCCCGTTATACATGCGATAGAAAATGCAGAGCGAGGCCACATCTCTACGCAGCGCCAAGGAGTCAAGCCGATCTGAAATACGCTGGCAGTCGACAATTCGAGTCGCTCTTCGTTGGATGTGGTCCAAAGGGGGAAGCTGGTACCTACTGGGGTGCCCCTGCCCATAGATGAGAACAGTATTCCATGTGTGGGCGCACCTGCGCCTTATAACGCTGTAGGCGGTAGGCTGGTATGAAATATTGTTTTTTTACGATAAGCAATTGAATTTTGGTATTAAACGGATTTGTTCAAACAGTCCAATTTCCATTCTGATAAATCACTTCCCATTCCAGAAATAGCGATATTCTTACCTAAATTGTTAACTGAAAGTACTCCCAAGAAAAACTACTGAAGTTTATACTTAGCCTTGTTTCTAGGGTTCCGTACCCAAAGGGTCAAACGGGATCCTATAACTCAAACTCCGCTGTCCGTCCGTCCTTCCGTCCATCTGTCACCAGGCTGTATCTCATGAACCGTGAGATGAGATAGTTAGCCAGTTGAAATTTCTACAGATTATGTAACTAACAGAATAAAATAAATATTTAAGGGGATTCCATGCAGTCAGCAGTAATGTCGCGATGCAATACCGCAGCAGTAATGCTGGTGCCGTCTGAATCCGAACGTCACCTTAACACTCATGCTTTTCACAATTTTTATTTATATTTACAATTTTATGTGTATTAATATTTTTGTACTATTTATTACGTGAGTTTAATTTTTAACATTTCAGTACGCATATTATTCAAGGGTCGAAATCGGTTTTAAAAATAGCGGTAAAAACCGGTTAATTTCGGTTTTACTGCGAACTTACTCGTACATAAAAACACGAACGCTTTAAGAACTTTATTTTAACCTAAATAAACCATTTTATATTATTATTAAATAATTATATATATCTTTCTTACTGAATGTTATTGTTAAACTTAACTTTAAATTCAAAATACCTAATAATTGTACTTTTTTTCGGAGCGAAGGAATTTTGTATTAGCTATAACTGGAAATTGTTTTGGCTTATGTTCTAACTATATATTTTACCTTATTGTATTATTATGTGCTGTATGTTTCCCAAATAAATAACTAAATAAAAATAAACAAAGACACCTACATAGGAAGTTTTTATCATACCCGGTTTTTATTGTTCTTAACCGGTTATACTGACAAGAACCTTATGAAAATGCTCTCCTAAAAACCGGTTTAAAATCACGATTTCACGACCGTAACCGAAATCAAAAGATTTTGCGCCTCGTACATGATAACGGTTTGGAAATTTTACCCATTTCCAAGCCTTGATATTATTGAAGATTGCACATTAATTATCGTGTATCGACTCATACAATACTCTCACACGAGAGATACGAATCTGCCGCAAAAATACCGCTTCCATACAATCGAAGTTACGCTCTCATTATAAAACGACATGTTTAAATTACATGAAACTTGGTATGTCCATACCCACTCACTTGCTTCATATTTTTCAGTGACCTCTATTATTATAATAAAATAAGGGTGACAGCTGGTAACTACAGTTACCAAAAGCAATTGAGTGGATACGTAAATATTATAAAATGGGAAAGTGTTTTTTCTTGCTTTGTATCGTTCTGTTTTAAAATGAAACAAAAACAATTATATTTAATTATACCATCGATTCAAATTTCACTGCTGGTTTATATTATCTGGTAGGTAGCTAGAGGATATATTATTAACAATACATTACTACGTTTAAACGTCCGTCGTTTTGACGACCGTCTGGCCCAGTGGGTAGTGACCCTGCCTACGAAGCCGATGGTCCCGGGTTCAAATCCTGGTAAGGGCATTTATTCGTGTGATGAGCATGGATATTTGTTCCTGAGTCATGGGTGTTTTCTATGTATTTAAGTATTTATACATATTTATATATTATATAATATATATCGTTGTCTGAGTACCCTCAACACAAGCCTTATTGAGCTTACTGTGGGACCTAGTCAATTTGTGTAATAATGTCCTATAATATTTATTTATTATTTATTTAATTATATACATACACGTTCAACTCGTTTTGCATTGTTATATTATAGGTATTTCTGAAATGACGTGTTTAGCAAGGTGCTTTTTAAACGAGTTAATATTTAATCGTTGTAAAAAATTATGTTTAAACGTTGCATAATGTTGTTGCAACGTGCGTTTTCATATTTCATATTTTTAACGTTTACATCCCTAAAACTACCTCTCCTTTCGTCTTAGCCGTAGTTCAAGCTATACTGTCGTTCGAGATCAATGCTGTCTTCTTTACCCTTGTTAAGACCAACCCAGTGAAAGAGATGATATGACTCGCAACTTAGTTTTTCGGCAAGTGTAACTTGCAAGCTCTAAATGGCATTCAAACTCCATAGAACATAAAAAGTCCTATAAAAGTCCTATATGTACGTCCGTAAACTACGTCCACAAGAGAGGTATGGGCATTTGAATCTCATCACGCTTTGTGTGGTAGGGTACAGCCAGTGGATGTCATTCTAGATCTAGAGCAGAGCCCAACTGGGGAAGTACCTCCACCTTACAGAAAACCGCAGCCAAATAACACTAGACCCTACTCATAGTGGTGTTCCTGCCGGTGAGTAAGGTCAGTGCCGGATTAAGACATTTTGGTGCCCTAAGCATTTCTAGACCATGGTGCCCCCTCATCAAGATTACATTGAATTTTATTGGTAAATTGAGTGACGTTTATTGCCGCATTACTGCTGAGAATAGAATTTTCAATGCGTCACATCATTTTATCACGGAAATTGACAGTATTGCAGCAGTATTGTGCCAAGAGTAGGTAAGGTCAAGTGTAAGCAAATTCGAAGACCGTGTTTTGCATAAGTCCGGAGGCCAAGCCAACCATTGTCCAAGTGTATGCGAAGACGTAAGACATAGGCCGTTCTCCGCAGGGTTTTGCAACCTCTAGAGCTTTCCTGCGAAGCTCATTCATGTGAGGCCGAGCTTCAGTAGAGGCTTAGCCATTGGCCATTGGTTCTTGTCAGAACCAGTACCAATGGCAACAAATGTCTTAAATAGCAAATTATTGTTTACGAAAACGGGACTTAATAGGGTACGGTTAAAAAATAACCTCTGACTAGACGTTTCAAGGACGGCGTTGTCCCCATGGTCTCGGAGAAGACTGTGTAAAGTCGACATCATTATTTTGACGTTGGAGGTAATTTTAGAACTTAATCAAACGCAATGAAGTCCCGTTTTTTTTAATAATAATGTGTCACAATTAGGCCAATACAATTAGATTTTATCGACTTAAAAATACGTGTAATCCAAGTTTGCTCCATTCCAGGAGGTGTGCATAAATGTTTCCTTATTTTCAGTTTTTTTGCTTGTACCTAAATCGAAAACGGTACGGCCGACGGAAAATCTGTTCTAATTACGAGTATTATTAAAATTGATATCTGAGGATCCGAAATGTAATTTAACTATGTTCTTACAATAAAATATATTGATTGATTGATTTAAGGTAAGTACCTTCGTAGTAAATTGTAAAAAAAGGTCGACATTTTTTATTTTTTAAAAAATCATGTTAATGATCCGAAAACGCTTTCTTAACAGTGTCTGATCCACCAAGTGCTATTGTAATTGATAATGGGTTCCTTCTACATCGAGTGGTTTGGCAATCCAAAGGAAAAAATTATCTCCTAAGGATCCCAAAATGTTTGCACACCTCCTGGGATAGAGCAAACTCGCATTACACGTATTTAGGATCAAATAAATGTATTAAAACAATTTCCAGCTTGCTGGGAATTAATTCCTCAAAACGCTATTTTAGGATCTAATTTAATTGGCCATTTAGGCCAACAGTGTTTTTAAAGGCAACTTCTAAGGCTGAATGCGCGGAGCGTTCGATCGGCGCTTACGGATGAGGCCAAAGGTCGAGCTGGAAGAAAACAAGGCTTGAATTTGACCAATGGCGAGGTATGAATAGCTGGACGTCCGGAGCAGGGATCGGAACCGGTTTTTTGCAAAAACATCGAAATAACCATATATTTCGGTTTATTTTATACTCTAAATGTAGGACTCAGTTGTGTTTTCAGATAACGACTTCGTATTATTAGATTGCCTAATTAGAAATGAAGTAATTAACAAAGAACGAAAAAATACCGTTTTCGTTCCCATACAAAAAATACCGGTTTCCGATCCCTGGTCCGGAGCCTCGGATCGCGGCGCGTTATCGTATAATACAACCAATGGCGAGGTGTGAGCAAGGCAGCTCAGCTGCGAAAGAGGACAGCATGGATTTGGATCCGTGGCCAAGCAAAAGTGAGGCAGTTTGCATAAAGTAGAAGGCCTGGCGTCGCATAAGACCTAACGCCGAACTGCAAAGGAGTGGCTTGAAATCAAACCTATGTAATCCTACTGCTCGGCCTTTGGCTTAACTCGAAAGCGCAACTTGATAAGATGCTTTTGTTTTTCGGCCTTTGCAGGGCCCTTTATTACACTTTGACAATTAGGTCGCAGGATCGCGGCTCTGCAGCACTCGGCCTGGCCGATACATCTGGTGTGTAAGAGAGCAAAATACGCTACAAAATCGGTAATCTACGTCGAGAAAATCGGGTGGCCACAAGCCCGACGGTAAAATTTTTTGGCCATGAACTTTGATGGCCTCCGCGTAAGGTTGGAGATGTGCTTACGTGTTCTCACTCTCTTACGACCCTTCGTTATTAGATGGGTACTTGCACACATATAAAAAAGTTTCGTGTACATAAGTACTACACTACGACTGCGATGCTGATGCAGCCTGCGCGTTTTTTTTTCCTACGATTTTGGTGCCCCCCTAGACGTGGTGCCCTAAGCAAGTGCTTATTTTGCTTAATGGTTAATCCGGCACTGAGTAAGGTTACAGCTCAACGAGGGGGGTGGGGGTTTAGGGTCGACAACGCGCATGTAACTCCTCTAGAGTTGCAGGCGTACATAGCCTACGGAGACTGCTTACCATCAGGCGGGCCGTATGCTTGTTTGCCACCGACGTAGTATAAAAAAAATGTAGGACAATAATGTAAATAATGTCCTTTGTGTAGTACAAACGGCTCTTTGCCAAGAATGTGACCAGCAAAGCGTTATTTTACGGTGCTAACTTGCCCACTGTATCAGAAAGTCATAACAGGACTATGATGGTTTAAGTCATAAGCGACAGCGGTTTTTTTTTATAGTCATGTAGGTCAGCTTGATGTTTCCCTACAAGTGTTTCTCTTGTCCCAATGTTTCTCTTACACCTGACTGTACATTTAAAAAAACAAGTCCAAACGGTTACCGTAGGCTAACGACGAAACAACAGGTGTCACATGCACGTTATCCTCTGGAAACATTACATACGCTCCTTTATAAAAACTCCATATTATATATTAGTTCCTCAAGAAAACGTCAATGAGTTTACTTATACACTAACTTCGACTAATGCACATATTCAACTAAAATGCGATAAGATAGACATATACATAGTCATAGACATAATTTATTAGTAAAAATATATTACAGGTCACAATTTCAAACTTATACACATCTTATATATATTATGTTTCTATCAATATTAATACTAAACGATTAAATTAAATTAATTAATTATATTACACTATTCTTTATAATCTAGAAATTCTTGAAAACTATAAAAGTTTTGTTTGACGAGCCAATTTTTTAGTTTTATTTTGAAGGATAACATCAGTTATTTGTACACAAAGCATAGTTATATCTATCCCACTAGCCACCAGAAAGTCATACCAACGGTGGTAGCATGGTTGCATTTTTATTGGCTTACAATATACATCAAACATTTATTCAGCAAATAGGCCACAGGGGCACTTTAATATGTCAATTTTTTTTAAAACAACAAAAACATCAAAATACAATTTAACATATGGAATCAATGCAATATTAGATACCTGCTTATTAGAGATGTATACAGTCTCTAAATGTCGAATTACAAAAATACTATGGTAAAAAATACAACCAATAAATACTCAAATTCTTTAGAGATGTATGTCTCTAAGTATCAGAAATAAAATATAATAAAAAAAAACTATCATTAAATTATTCTTAGACATGTAAAAGGTCTCCAAGACTTGAATTAATATAAAATGTTAAATATTTAAATTAAGAATAAATAATTAAAAGACGAGAAATTAAATGAGACAGACAAGAACCGAATGAACCTGTCACTTTCACACTTACATACTTGTTAGTACGTGACAGGCGATAAATATACGAACGTGCTACGGCCGCTGGACTAAGATGGTTTAAAACTTCAAATAACAAGTGACAGGGACATTTTTTTATATTATGTCGGCTAATTATATAAAACTTTTTACAAAAAATAAAACCGACTTCAAAAATTACCAAAAGCGCCATACATGTACCTGTAACATTTGAAGAGTTCCCTCGATTTCGTTCCCTTATCCAAGATCCTATCATCAGACACCGACTTGGCGCCAACGGGACCATCTCGGGATTATACCCGTTCGATTAAAAAAATTTTGAAAATCGGTTCACGATTCTCGGAGATATAGAGTAACATACATACAAAAAAAATCAGTCGAATTGAGAACCTCCTCCTTTTTTGAAGTCGGTTAAAAACAAGCATAATTATGTTACGCCTGATAAACAGTTAAGGTACCGTTCGGATTCAGACTATACCAGCATTTCTGCTGCTACAATGCGGCGTGACATTGCTGTCGACTGCATTGCTGCTGTAAATGTCAAACCGGGCAGCAACATGACGTCTCCTGAAGCGTCTGTATATAAAAATAGTCGATTGTTAATCAAGGTATGAAATGGTGCCTTTCACCCGAGTTCCGACACTCTCATTTTTATTTGGAATACGAGGAAAGTAAAATACATGTCGGCCCGATTCGAAGAGTGATTAAGACACGTTTAAGATCTTAGAAAGATCTTTAAAAGATCGATAACTACCTATATTTATTTCTAACTCTATATTTCTATATTTCTAACGTCAAAGTGACTTTGGTTGTCCGAATTGAGCTGCTTCTGTCAATTATACGATATACAAACGATATCCAAGTGAGAACTTATGTAAGCCAGAACTTAACGTTATCGTATATCATTCTTCGAATCGCGCCGTGTGTATTAAAAAAAACATAACTAAGTACAACTTACGTAGTAATATTTCTTAAAGATACATTCAATTAACAATTAGGTAATAATATCGTTATTTATGGTGGGGTGGGAGGGGGTTAGGGTCGGCAACGCGCATGTAACTCCTCTGGGGATGCAGGCGTACATAGGCTACAGATACTGCTTACCATCAGGCGGGCCGTATGCTTGTTTGCCACCGACGTAGTATATAAAAAAAATGAGGATATAAAAATAACAATGGAAACAAATCAATTCCAAAACTAAATTTTAATTGTTTATCCTAAAAAATAAACTTAGAATGTAAAATGCTCTAGTGAAGAAACGTATCATTGGTAGAACAACAATGACACACTTTCAGGACATGAGAAAGGAAAAAAGTATAAATGAAGCTTATAGCTCTTATTTGCCGTTAACACGAAATGCGCTGACCACTGAACAAATAACACAGTATAATAGCGTGGGCTGGTGTTACAACGATGCAGTGTGCTAACAAATGTTACTCGCGCCGTGCCCGCTGTATCAGAAGCCTATGAGGCTCAAGTCATAAGCGGTTGCCGTCAAAATAATGATCGCTGCTTGAAAACGATGGTGTCGTTTTATACAAAATAATTTGTGCTTCGAAATTCAACTTTAGACACATCTAACAACGTTACTATTTAACCGGTATTTGTTATTAAGTTGTATTCAATAGTAGTTACAATTGATTTATGTTAAGTTTGAAAATGCAAAAAATGTGTAAGGAACAGACATAGGAATCCGTGGGATTACTCTTAATAAAAACATATTTTTACAAGCAAACCTTTGAGTGATCACTAGTATATAGAACTAGCATCGATAGTTGAGTTTATCGATATAGGAACTCCCTACTTGTCAAACAATTTTGCCCCACGGATTTCTATGTCTGGTAAGGAATCATTTTTTCAATCACATTAAATTTGGAATCGCGATATGACTAATGAATAACACGACCACAAATAAATCAGTATAACAGTGTAGGTCGGCGTTGCAGTGTGCTAACACAAATGCTACTCCGTGCCCGTTGTATTAGAAACCTATGCGAGGCCCAAATTATTAGCGGTTGCTATTAAACTTACTTACAAAATAATAGCAATGCAGCCAGCTGCATTACTGCAGCGGTTTTGCAGTCGGCAGTAATGTCGCACTGCAACCAGTAATGCTTAATTGCCGACCGGTTTGGCCTAGTGGGTAGTGACCCTGCCTACGAAGCTGATGGTCCCGGGTTCAAATCCTGGTAAGGGCATTTATTCGTGTGATGAGCATGGATATTTGTTCCCGAGTCATGGGTGTTTTCTAAGTATTTAAGTATTTATAAATCTCCTTCTTATTCGTGTAAAGGTATCAAACTTTTTAAATTAAATTCTTGTCTGCCAATGCTTTGCCACTTCTAGCCCTCTGGGTGTAGCCCTCAGGAGATCTTCCTCAGTGCACATCGTTGAGCACAGGGAACATTCGATCATGTGCTTTGTTGTTTGGAGGACTCCACACTCGCAGAAAATATCACCTTGTCGGCCAATACCCCATCTCAGAAGATTATCTTTTGACCGACCAATACCCGTTCGAAGTCGGTTAAGGGCTTTCCATACTGCCCAGTTTTCCTTTCCCCCTGGAGGCAGGAGGAGAAGAAGAGAAGAGACAAGCCTTATTGAGCTTACTGTGGGACTTAGTCAATTTGTGTAATAATGTCCTATAATATTTATTTATTTATTATTTAATGCTGGTGTCTAAATCTAAAAGGTGCCTTAACACGTAATGCGCTGACCACTGAACAAATAACTCAGTAGAATAGCGTCGGTTGGTGTTACAGCGTTGCTGTGTGTGCAAATGCTACTCCGTGCCCGCTGTATCAGAAAGCGATGCGAGGCTGGTCCAAGGCATAAGCGGTCGGCAACAAGTGCCTCCATTCATGTGCAAGAGTGGTTGGGGTATAGTCCCCACGCTAGTTTAGTGCTGACTAGGGACTACAAATACAGCTTTGAAATAAACTAGTAGGTCTGTAAGCTGTGGACGTAAACCGCCATGGCCCCGCCATTTTGAAAAATGTCCACAAATAGAATTGTATTTATTTAACAACCAAACATACGTTGTAGTTTTTATTTATTTTTAAAATTTTTGTTAAGTGCTTTGTAAGTGAGAACGCACTTGCCATACTTACTGGTTATTTCTGTTTTAGTTAAGTTTCTCTAAAGTGAAATGTATAATTTCTTAGAGGAAAATAAAGTTCTGTTAACCTAATGGAAAAAGTTACGCTTCCGGCAGAACTTGAACCAGCAACCTCCGCGTGACTGAGCTACGGAAGCCTACCAGAACTTCGCAAACGTTTCCATGCCTATTATCTATACACGCCTTTGGAGTGGCGTAAAGCGACATCTACCGGAGGACGATCCTCCTAAGTCCTGCGCGCGTAACTTTTTCCATTTTTCCCTTAATATAAAATTTGGAGTATCGCTCGCAGACGAATATGCTTGTTAAAAAAATGGTATTTATACCAGTGTAGCGAACACCACTTCGGAACTGATATAAACGCTGTCGAGAACGTAACTTATTTTCTATGCATCTCGCTCGTACTGGAATATAAGTGTGAGCGAGACGTATAGAAAGTAAATCACGTTCTCAATAGCGTATATGTCAGTTTTGACACTGTCAGTGATTCATGGTACGGGTACTAGCCTTAAACTAAGCAAGGTTTGTTTGTCCGCTTACTGCTCCTGACTTACACCCGCTACGCAGAACCATTCGTCCGTTAACCGATATGAGGGAGTTTGAATTGCAAAACTACACGAATTCTACTTTAAACAAAATGTGCATTTTCTGCATTGCTCTTCGTGAAATATGATTTATCCTTTACTCCCTTAGACGAAATATATCAACGTCATTGAAAATGTCTTTTCTTTCGCGAGATGAAGTGTCAGAATAGAAATGGAATGATTATCTTTTGTTTGTGTCGCACTTTTTGTTTCTATAAGAAATTGTTAGATATGACGACCGGTCTGGCCTAGTGGGTAACGCTGCCTATGAAGCCGATGGTCCCGGGTTCAAATCCTGGTAAGGGCAATTATTTGTGTGATGAACACGGATATTTATTTCCGAATTATTGTTTTCTATGTATTTAAGTATTTAATAAATAAATATTTTTAACACATTATTACACAAATTGACTAAGTCCCACGGTAAGCTCAACAAGGGGTTGTAGGTACTTTGACAAAAATAAGTATACTTATAATTATGAATACTATGTCCTTAAGTATTTATATAAAATACATAGACTTATTGAGCTTACTGTGGGACTTACAATTAGTCATTTTGTGTAATAATGTTTATAATATTTATGTATTTATGTTTTTAGCACACCAGCTTGTAAAGGCTATATTTATTCTCCAACAACGAATGAGAAAGTTGCATTTTACCTACAACAGTGGCAAAATAATTTGATGCACATTTTGAGTTGTTTTTGCTCTTTTAAGTTATGATTTTGAATGATATCTCAAGTTCTAAAGTTACTATTTTCCTCGCATTGCGTAATGAAGGATTTATTTATTTATTTCTTTATTTAAACTTTATTGAACAATATAACAAATAAAGTACAAATGGCGAACTTAATACCTAATGTGTGTTTACTCACTAGCAAAGTTAGTTTAACCCTCACAACGCTTAAGATTCCACTTTTCGAACCACTCTCTACGCTCGTAGTTCAGTTTTGGAGCCTTTCGCTTGTTCAGCTATCAATATTAGCACGAGAATTTAAACAATAAAATTGCCCGCTAGTAAAACAAATAACTTTACTATAAAAATATAAATACATATAACTATTTATGACTCATAATTTGATCAATTTACGATCACCTAAAGGTTTACATTGAAAATATTAAGATGAGATAAGACGAAAATAGTTTATTTTTCTCGGGGCAAGACTAACGCAGCGGCTTATATTCATATTCATATTCCTTTATTGATAAAATTACAAATTTTACATGTCAAAGGTAATACAACATATAATTAGGTCGATGTCAATTTAAGTACAATTAAGATAATAATAAAATTCAATTACAGTAAAATAAAACAATATAAAAATAATCAAAACAATTCAAATATCCAAAAGAACGATCTTACGTGAGCGAATAACTCGCGAACACGAAGCGGCGCGGCGCGTCGCGGAAAAATCAATCATTTGATACCTATGGAAGTGTCCTCCGTGGGCGATCTCGTTGCGAAAGCGAATGCCGTGGGCCGCCGCGCCGCGGGGCGTCGCGTTTGCGAGTTATTTGCCCACGTAAGCCGCTGCGTAACAGTATATGGATTCCCCACCAGTGTTTGTCTTGCCCTGCTGGGGTGGTTAGAGTAGCGCTACCTCGTTTTACGCAAAATAGGCACAATGGTTGTCGAACTTGTCGATTTGCGAAAAATGCCCAGAAGAATTTACTAAGTGTTAGTCGTGCCTCGGTGATAGTCTTACACCACCTTACCTTGGTAGGGTGAAATAAAAAATAGGTTTCCAGGCCTTCATTTCGTTGAAGCAAAAAGTAAAATGTTATCTCGCTAGCCATCCTGATGCGCAACCATAAAGTACCGCATTAACTATGAATGGCGGTAACTAGGTTGGGCTTTTAAACCTAATACTTACATGGTTACTTGTGCAAATCAATCTTAGGCTTTTTCATGAAAAGGCCGATATTCGGCAGTTTTTTGGCCAAAACCGAACTTTTAGCGAAAATATGATTTTGATGACATAATTCAATTATAAAATATATTTTACAGTACATATGGTGCTACTTTCTCGCACGCATGCAGGAATGAGCACTTTCCGTGCATATGTCGAAACTTTAAAGAGCCATATGTACCGTAAAACGTTGTACGATACACATGCGAATAGGTAATTCGCAACTCGTGTCGATTTAAAACCGCCGCGTTTTAATTTATCATCGCTCGTTGCGAATTTCCTATTTTCTGCACTTGTATCGTAAATAACTATTTTAATATTCCCATGAATAAATTAATCAATCATTTTCTTCTTCTTTTTGAGACATAGGTACATATAGTCTGTATCTTTAGGTATTTAAAAAAAGGTAAACACACAATTTGTACATTTTCGGGTAGTTTTAATATTTATTGGTTAACCAACCAAATACAAAACCGCCTGGATCTGTCACTGAACGACCTGACTTTAAACCTACATTATTTGATCATGTAATGTTTTCATCTACCCTCAACTAGCTTAAGGAGCCATTTGAGGGTAGATTTTGTTTACCTTTTTTAAAATACCTAAAGATACAGACTATAGGTATTATTCAACAAATGAGTACCTATAAGTATGCCAACTCTGAAAATGAAACTTCGGACGGGCATTAATTAATAAACCGTTACTAGAGAAACATCCCCAGTATCACGTCACAGTTAATTATCGGACGAGTACACTGACAAATCGTGTTAGCTGATCCGTCTGTCCACGCCGATCTAATAAACACCCACGTGGGAACTCGGGACACGTTGTAGGGATTAATATCGATAAATAAAATAAGATGTTGATATATAAGTATATATAAAAATGTGCTCATTGACAATAGTCGATTACTGCAATGTTCTGCTGCCAGAGTGCAGCACTATAGATAGATATAGACAGACAGACGGACGGACGGACGGACAGCGGAGTCTTAGTAATAGGGTCTCTTTTTACCCTTTGGGTACGGAACCCTAAAAAGTTCAGTCGCTATCGGATCGGCCAAGATGTTCTTAAATATCTGATCACGCGTCTATTGTGAAGGCGTTAAACTGCGTGTTCAGATATTTCTGAGCACCTTGGCCGCTCCGATATATATGATGGCGACTGTTAATGTCGCTACATTTTTACCGACTTTAAAAGAGGAGGTATTTTCGTAGTTGATCAAAAGTGTGTCAAATATTTGCTTTTAGTAAATAGACACAAGAATTTAATATTTGATGTTTTGAAGAAGACGGAATAACGGTATTTAGCTAAACATTGATAATTCCTTACTAATTCCATTTAAAACGTTTCGAAATGATAACAATTCGGGTAAACAGCGCCAAGTTCGAGCGGAGCAATCGAATTAAAAATTCAGTCTGGAATATTCAAAAATAGAGCCAAGTCATTGTATTATTCAACAGTTGGTGTACACTGCATACTTCGCCTCTTGGAGATAAATAAATAAATAAATATTATAAGACATTATTACACAAATTGACTAAGTCCCACAGTAAGCTCAATAAAGCTTCTGTTGATGGTACTTAGACAACGATATATATAATATATAAATATTTATAAATACTTAAATACATAGAAACATCCATGACTCAGGAACAAATATCCATGCTCATCACACAAATACATGCCCTTACCAGGATTTGAACCCGGGACCATCAGCTTCGTAGGCAGGGTCACTACCCACTAGGCCAAACTGGTCGTCAAAGATCTTTTACATCTCTGAGTATCTTTTACAAGCTTTTTATTAACTTGCAATGTACCTATGAATGTACGGGTCAAATCTTGTAAGTTAAATTTGACCCACTTCCTGGTTTCCGATAAAGCTGAAAATTTATATACATATGTAAGTCGGGTGACAATGGAATATTATGGTACCATCGAGCTGATCTGATGATGGAGACAGGAGGTAGCCATAGGAACTCTGTCATAAAACAACGCAACCTAATTGTGCTTGGGGTTTTAAGAATTGTCTCGATGAGTATTAGTTGCCTATGGAAAGAAAAGTACAGTCAGCGATAAAAGCTTTTGTTAATATATATTTATAGTGAACTTCTTTTTTTATTTCAACCTAAGGCTTTTCCCATTATCTGGGGGCGGCTCTCTTTACCCTTTTTCTCCGTGCAGGACGATTAGTTGCGGTTTCGGCGTCAATAGTTTTTTTTTTTCTGGTCAGTTTAGACCGTTGTCAGCCAAGTAGCAGGGCATCTTCCACGGCGATTCGCCGTTATTAGATCCAATGCCACTCGTACCATGTGATTTAAAGACCGTCTGAGCACGATGTAATTTTGAAACGAAGTTCCTTATCGGACTGTTGGGGGATAAAGGCGAAATAAAGTGTAAGATTTTTTCATCGCGGCCCTCATTTGTTTATATTCCTTCTCAGAATAAGTAGCCTAATTTCACCGACTTACGTATATCTTATACTCGTAGTGGTGCAGTTGGCAAAGCCACTTAGAAACAGGTGGTAACAGCGCCGATCCGGGTTCGATCCCGAGACGTATATTTAGAAAATATTTTTTGTATTTTTTTGTACTTGGATTTCAAATTTCTGATTGACTAAGCGAGTGTGAAGCTCGAGCTAAGCGTATCAATTTCAGCTAGAACAAAAATGTTACCTTATGTTTAGCTGTGCTCCCTGCCTATAAATGGTATTTTTGAACTGATTTTTGAATATAGTGAGCAGATTTTATCATTAATATTTTGTCGATTAAGTTTTAGTGTTTTTTTTGTATTTGTTAATAAATAATATAATTCGTTCCAACCGAGTGTTCCACGACACTCACGCATTTTTGTTTATTTATTTATGTATTAGGAATTGGTATATGTGAATATTCCTATATTTGAATAAATCAGTCTTTGTATCGAACTTGTGAACATCGTGAGGAAACCGGACTAATCCCAACAAGGCCTAGTTTACCCTCTGGGTTGGAAGATCAGACGGCAGTCGCTTTCGTAAAAACTAGTGCCTAGGCCAAACCTTGGGATTAGTTGTCAAGCTGACCCCAGACTCCCATGAGCCGTGGCAAAATGCCGGGACAACGCGAGGAAGAAGGGGTCTCGAACTTGTGTTTGACTTACGTGTCCCAATATATAACATGGCGCAGTCGGTAGGATACAAATCTGCGCTCCCAAAGGGAATCGGATTTCCAATCACAGATTTAATTTAAGTGTTTATCATATTTTACCGTTTTGTATCAAGTTAAATAAATCAATCAACTATTTCATTAATCGTTAATTTCATTAGTCGAAGCATCAATAGGGAATATTACGCGAAACTCTGCGTAGGGGCCGCCACTACACTACCGACGAGAAACAAGACAATCAAAATATCGTTATCTAACCTCTCTGTCACTCTTGCGCATTCGAGCGATAAACAGGCAGATAACTAAATTTCTATTTTCGAGTTTCCCGGTAGGCTCTTTGTAAACAAACCGCCCTGATGCATCAATGTCATATTTTATTATCTGTGAAAAATTGTCAAAAAACAGTTTAATGCACAGTATGTATAAGTTACTTTATGGTTTACGACAGGTGCTAGTGCTGCACTCTGGCGGCCGAGCATTGCAGTAATACCACCTTTTGTCTTAGCACAGAAAAGAATCGAATTAAAATTTTAGACTAATTGCATATTCAGAGAGTGCCGCCGTGACTCATTTAACAGCACTCCATTGTTACAGTAACGACATCGGGATTGGCTACACTGCTCACGTATATACTTCGTGCCATCCACGATGACGCGCAGATCTGTCAGATCTAACTTTTAATAAATATAAAATAAAATAGCCATTTACTTCGACCTTATTAAATTATTACATTTTTGTCAGGTTAAGTTTGTCAAATAATAAATTTAAACATCAAAAGAAAATTATTTGTCATACATAACAAATAATTTTCTTTTTACAAATAATTCGCTTCTTAAAAGAATTATTGACATCGGTCGGTTTGCCTCCCGGCATAGTCCTTCCCTAAGACCTTCCATTCCTCTCTGTTGGTTGCTCTTTTTGTCCATGTTGGTCCAGCGATAGCTCTCATGTCATCTTCCCATCTGCGGTAAGGTCTGCCTCTTTTCCTTTTTCCATCTTTGGGGTACCAAGTTGTAACAATTTTTGACCATTTCTGTCCTGGTTCTCTTAGCATGTGCCCAGTCCATTTCCATTTAAGGTTATTTGTTACATAGGATACATCCATTAATTTTGTGTTTTTTCTTATGGTGTTTAGTCTTATTTTGTCTTTCTTTTTGATGTTGAGAATACTTCTATCTATGTTGTGTTGGCATACTTCTAGAGATTTCTTATTCTTTGAGGAGGAGGAGGATGCAAGAATTAGACAGTTTGCTTTTGCATTTTAATGACATATTTGTATTTTTCATAATCTCTTTCCATGACCAGTATTTTTTTTTAACTTTTAATAATATGATATTATTAGTTAAGGCACGCGTCTTTTTGAAGGACACGATCTATAGCAATGTCTAAGTTGCAGAACATTCTCGAAATTTACTAAATTTCTGGAAACGTTCATGAGAACGCTCATGCAAGCTTCCACTTAGAAAGTTCCCGTTTAGGGGGCCTACCGCGTAAATCGAAATTCGCAAATTACGGGGATCTTACTCTTTTACTCTCACTAAGACGTGATTAGAGTGACAGAGAAACATGCCAGCGGTTATAACCCAGATTAGGGATTATTACTCAATGTTGTACGTAGATGACTGTCCTTCATGGCGTTTTAGACTGGAGACGCCTTGTCTGTAATTTTTTGTACAAACAGTCTGCCGTTTTTTGCGGGGGAAGGCCACGTGAACGTAACATACAAATAGCCATGTCAAATAAACGTCAGTCCATACAATACATTTGACCATTGTCCGAGGTTTTCAACAGAGACGTAAGCTCTTAATGGTGACTCCGGTTGTCGCAAGTATATATTATGCTGAACTGATCGACATCAAAATCAAAGTGATTTGTTAGGATTTAATCAGTGCATAACGTTTTCTCCTGAAAAGGAATTTCATAGAAAAAGGAGCGTTATTTTGCTAGGATCGAAAGCTAATCTTCCCTCTTAAAGTTACGTAATTCCTGTGCCTTCCATGGCACACACAAAGCTTTTCATTACACTTCTGAGTAAATAAGGGAAATAAATAAAACTTCTGCCCAATGTCGTAGGTACATTTCAGCCTTAGATCTAATTTAGGATTTACAGACCGCATTGCCTAGCAAGTAGCACTAGACCCTACTCATAGTGTTGTGTTCCTGCCATAGTGGTGAGTAAGGTTGCCAGAGCTCAACGAGGGGAGGGAGAGTTGTTAGGGTCGGTAACGCACATGTTACTCCTCTGGAGTTGCAGGCGTACATGGGCTACGGAGACTTACCATCAGGCGGGCCGTACACTTGTTTGTCACCGACGTAGTATTAAAAAAAGTGTGATGAAAAAATACATTGCAGCCCTAGGTCGAAATTCAGGGTTTACGGACCGCGTCTCCTACGCGTTCGCATTTTACGAGCAAAAGTGATGAAAAATAATATTAGTAGGGGTATTTATAAAGAAGTACGCAGTGTATACATACCGCGACTACGGAGCTCCAGTCGTAATCTCAAATGGAATTTAAGAGTCGGTATTAGCATTTAAAATCGTCTCAGGGGTGGCATTGAAACTTTAAACATCTGATTATTTGATTTGATATAACTCGCCTTGCATTTCGCAAGTCATCCTTACCTTCCTAGCGTTGTCCCGGCTTTTCGCCAAGGCTCATAAGCCTGAGGTCCCATTGGCATATACTCTGTATCTTTAGTTATTTAAATAAAAGTAAACAAACAATTTGTCCATTTTCGGGTAATTATAACATTGGTAATTAATACAAAAACGTCTGGATTTGTCACTGAACGATCTGACTTCAACCTACATTATTTGATCATGTAATATTTTCATGTACCCTCAACTGACTTAAGGAGCCAAATGCACTAAAAATGAGGCAAGTTCAGCAGTGTCACTTACGAATTCGAGCCAATCGTGTAGTCTAACGCAACTAGTTGTGACCAATCGCTCGCGTAATCCGAACTCATCAACCAATCGCGCTGTGGCGTTAGATTGCATGATTGGCTCGAAATCGTATGCGTGACACCGCTGTATTGGCCCCATTCTTATTGCCTGTAAGGTCCGTCTTGGCGTAAGGTGCTAGTTTTTACGAAAACGTTTGCCATTTACTACTTTAGCCTTACCACGACTGCCTTATCACTTTCAAACTGACATATTTGCTAACGTCTGCGGAACTTAGTTTCTAACACATCTCGCTCGCACTAATATGCGAGTACGAGCGAGATGCATAGAAAGGATATCCCGCACGTGCTAGTGAATATGTCGGTGTCAAACTGATGGTAGCCACCGAGAAGTTTCCAAAATTACGAAATTACTACCTGGAAAAATTTCCTTAATGAAAGTCTCCCTAATTTTCTGTGAAATGTTCCTGAAATCCTAGAATTTTTCCAATAGGTGTATTACTGCAAAGTTCTGCCACCAGAGAGCAGCACTATCACATCACATAAACCAAAGAGTAACTTATACATACTATGCCATTTTGAAACAGTTTTTTGAATAGTATCATTGATGCATCAAGGCGGTTTGTTTATCTACCTACAGGCCTACCGTGAAACAAGAAAATCGAAATTTCGTTATTTGGCCGTCTTTATCGCTCGAATATGCAAGAGTGATAGAGAGGCAAATAACAAAATTTCGATTCTTGTATTCCGTGGTAAGCCCTCAATATGTGGTAGAGGCGCCCCCTACGCAGAATTTTGCGTAATATCTCCTATTCTCGGGAAACTAGGTGCATCCTCGCGACGCTTTCACTCAGCGATAATTTCAAATCAATAACAGATTTGTTAAATTGCATTGCCGCTCTTCTCCCGGAGTTTTGCTAACTTCTGGTACACGTGCAGACATCATCATTAACTTGTCGACTTCCACGTCGCATTTACATTTACTTTTTCAGTCGGTCCCTCAATGCTGAGGATCGTGACATCATGTTCTTCTGTTGAATACCAGATTCCTCCATAGACTTCTATTCCTCGTCAAGCGTCGCCTCGTGCAGTTTTAATTGCATATGATTAGAGCACACCATCTAGTACGACATACAAACTATGGAGTGTGGATTTAAGAGGAGAGAAATCTCTTATGATAGAACTGTTGCAAAAGTGTCCAGCTGTCAGCTATAAATAATAGTTCCAAATCTCTCCAGAGTAGCACTAGAGTAGCTAAGAACCTAGGCGCTATTGACGGAGTCAATTGCGCTGTCTATGATTTGATTTTTTTGTTCAAGTACTATAGGGCTATTTAAGGTTTTTTGATGACACTTTTTGGTATATGGAGATTTCTTTCCTTACCTCCATCTTCCATAATACAAACGATATCTAAATGAGAACTTATCTAAACCAGAACTTATCGTTATCGTATCTTATTCTTCGAATCGGGCCGTTTGTCTATGTCGATATTCAATACCTTGACTGTACACGCTCGGAGCGTGCGTTCCGCGGTCCCGAGTTACATGCAAGCAAAACAACCATAAAAAACTTGTTCCTATACGTTCACGAAGGAAGACATACTAATTTTATACCGTTTACCGCCTCAGAGCGCCCCAGTTCGCAAATTGTTTTTAAAACCGTCGATTATCAAGATAAAGTTCCGAGTTTCTGAAAAATTCCAGACGCAAACTTGCGGCCCGGGGGAGAAAAAGTTACATTACTTTACAAGTTTTGTCGGCGTTACAAAATTGAAATCTAGCCTGAAGAGCTTAAGGTTGATTTTAGGTTGACATGTTAAGGAGATTGGAAGTTTTAGAGGTTATAAGCATACTTACAAGAGTAACATCTTATTTGAAAATAACGGAATAGGCCTCATTTATTTATTGTTTGATGCAGTGAGTTCGGGAGTTTTCGGTGGATCAAGTGAAAAATTTGGCTCAATTTTGTTTTATTTATGTAGGGTATTTGGCGTGCGCGTACAGTACGAGTACAGATGCGTTCATCAGTATCGTTATCATGTGTTTGGTTACTGAAATATTCGTTAGTCAGACCAAGATAAGTTAGCAGCGATTTTGATAGCCCAGACGGTGCACGGGTTATTTTAAACGTCAAACTATGAAACTATTCTGAATGCCTAACAACGTTTGGCCTAAAATCACTTGGCCTAACTTCTATGGACTAATGATCACTTGGCATAACAGTCACTTGGCGCAATGATAATTTTGCATAATGTATTGTTTTACCTAAATGTTGTTTTCTAAGCATTTTTGTCCTAATGGTGAGTATCCCTAATGGTTTGTTGCATATTACATGAAATCCCTATTATAGTGTGAACCATAATGTGATGCCCGAACTGTTTTGGCCTAATGGGTACTGCTCTAATTATCAGTTGTCATCATATTATTTTCCCTAAATGCAGTAATGAACTCGCAAACGATTGGGACGGTGAAAATTTAAGGGTAGGTTAGGTTCGTTAGGTATCTTCAAACGGCCGAAGGCCAAACGGCACAGAATAGGAGCCCCGCGCAAGCGGGGCTCCGTCGATATTGCTAACTGTACGCAATTTGGGTGATTAGTGATTACTACCAGAACGTATTATAATTATGCCATAATAATGTATGGGCTGTGTGCAATTAGGTATAAAGATGGTTAGGACATATGATTTTTAGGATTTTTAATGATTAGACGCAATGATTGTTATGCTATGTAACATTAGGGTATGTTACGATTGTGGTAAGTGTCATTAGGGAAAAACAAATTAGGTCAAAACGAAATCGGCCATTGTGGAATAGGGCAACCACAATTCGGCCATATGAGTGTTAGGGCAAGTGATGGCTATGCCAATTAATGTTAGGCAATGATAATTTAGCCATTAGCCAAAAAACTTTAGGCATTCCGATATAGATCCAAAATTATGACGTTTACTTGACACTTGCACCCTGTGGGCCATCAAAATTGCTGTCAACTATATTGGTCTGAGGCGTCTGCGTAAACTAACTCACAATGCATCTCCCTCGTAGTGATATTGGTGCAAGTGACATGCACTGCGTTTGAGTTGACGCAGTCACCAGCGTTGAATGCAGCGTAAAACCCATGGTGAGGGTACTGATCCATAAAATTAAGAAATCATTAATGGGTAATTGTGTAAGATTTTACAATAAACTTCCTAATATTATAACTGAATTGTCTGTTAGTAAATTTAAAAATTATGTAAAACGTAAGCTTATCTCTAAAGCCACACAGTGTGCTAAAAGCACACAAGACTACATGTATGATGAAACACCGTGGGATTAAGTGTGATTGTAAATAATGAATTATTTATTGTTATGTTATTAATGATGAAATTGATAATTCAATGTATATATATACCGTATTTTTTGAAATTTAGATTTTATTCTAGAAAGTTTCTAGACTAGTATTTTTATACAATTTTGATGTTTGACGATCCTTTTGTGAAATTCTTATTATTAAGTTTACCATATCTATAATAGTTCAATGTTTTTTTTAGAACAATAATAACTGCATCAATAAATTGCTCTGATATTTAGATTAAGATGATATTTGTAAAATTTGACGATTTAAAAGTGCTTGTTGCTAGGCCTATTTGAATAAAGAATATTTTGACTTTTGACTTTTTGATCTAGAATGACGTTTAAATATAACCGATATGTATTAAATTTATTAAATATCAAAAAGTGGCGCCATCTTTAAGGATTTGTAGACTTGACTATATGGTTTTAATTTGGATTCGATACCTCCACACATACCCAAGATAAAGGGTCTTGACAGACAGATGGACGGACTGATGAACGTTTCGTTTTTTTCCGTTTGAGATACGGAACCCTAAAAAAGGTCAATGTCGCGCATGTTATACCTTTGCAATTGTAGGTGTCTATAGGCTTTGATAACCGCTTATTATCAGGGTAGTATGCTTGTTTGCTACTAGTGGTACATAAAAAGACGACAATATAATATTGAACTAGATTCGATCACAGATAACGAATTTGACCAAAACTATATCGGAACCGCGGTTTGGGTAACAGGACCATCCCGTAATAACTACGGCTGCGATAGAATCAATTTGTCCATGGTGGTGGATTTTGTGGGGGGAAGGGAAGGGGGGTTAGCCACACACTATAATAACATATTGGATTGAAATAGATGCAGTAAATGTTTGCGTATAACTTCATCTGTTAGATAAATAAACTAATGTAATAAAACAGAGTCAGACCAAGTTAAGTTAGCAGCGATTTTGATAGCCTAGACGGTGAAAGTGTTAAGTAAACTTCATACTTTTTACTTTAGCTATATTCTTTTTTGTTTTTTTTTTAATAAGTTAGTTTATTAAAAAAAAACGACGGTGGCAAACAATACGGTCCGCCTGATGGTAAGCAGTCTCCGTAGCCTATCTACGCCTGCAACTACAGAGGAGTTACATGCGCGTTGCTGACCCAAACACTCCGCGGCAACACGGCTGATGTTTTCTGTAAGGCGGAGGTACTTCCCCAGTTGGGCTCTGCTCTAGATCTGGAATGACATCCGCTGTGCTGTGCCCTACCACACAAAGCGAGATGACATTCACAATGCCCATACCTCTTTTTCGTAGTTTATGGACGTGCCGGGTCATAGAAGTTGGACGTTTAAAATAATACTTGCACCGTTATATCAAGAAAAATAATATGCAATATTCTGTGTAGGTAACACAATTCCGTAGGTATTGTGAAATTGGCTTTCAACCTACAACACGTATCTGTCCATATCTCCGGGAATATCCACACGTCAGTAAATACATATTCAAATCCCACACATAATTACTTCCAAAGGATCGTAAATTTGCTACAAACATATCACACTTACGATGTTCTGAAAATACTAGTTTGACCCAGCGATACTTACTTTTGTAACGGCGTAACGCAGTAGTAAGCCTGCGGTAGTTACGACTTTCTTTAAGTAATACCGTCAGCTGTCCTTAGTAATAAAATGTCGTAATGTAGTAAGAAAGTAATGGCGGTTATGACGTTTTGTAAGTTAGTTGTGGAATAAGCTTGGGTGTTCTCAATCTATTCCTACGCTGTCTAACACCCGTTCGCCCCATTTCCTAGGGTCACAGAGAATATGGAATGCAGAAAGGCGACTTTATATTGTAAGTGTTTATTAACGGTAAAAAAACTCGTTTCTTGTAGTAAATAAATCCAAATGGTGCAGTGAGGAAAATCTCGGATCTAGTTATTTCTTAACTCCAGAATTAATTTCATGGTTCCTAAAAAGTAAGCTTTTCCTCATTGCTATTTGAATATGAAAATTTAAAAAGTAGCCGCGACTCTAAACTATAATAAAATATCGTAATTACGTGTTACAAAAATAGTGGGGATATCTCAAATATTATTGGGTATCGTGTTCTGCGGCGATATCATAATCGCCTTTTTATCACTTGTCATGTCATGTGTCACTTTCGCACTTACGTACTTGTTAGAACGTGACAGATGATAAAACACCGACCATCTTAGCCCTGCTGATTAGGAAAAAGTAGAAGAAACATTTTTGTGGGATAATTTTTTGGCCTTTGTATTCGTAGGACTTGGACGACCTGCCCCATAAAAATCCCGTCAAATGTCGTTTTCTTGGTAGTATTTTTTACAAAGCGTTTCGGCCCTATTCGTACTAAGATACGTCAAATATTAGGTCTAGATACGATATAGATCGCATATATCAGTATCAATAGTGACATTTCTGTTTGAAGAAACGTATCTTAAACTTCGAATTTGGCCGTTTGGCTATGTTCAAGCTATTGTAGTTTTCAGGATAAAAGTATTCAGTCATAGAAGGCACGAATCGGTGTTCTATCGGATACATTTCGGGGAGTGTGCACAGGAACTGCACAATCTGATCCCACCTTCCCCTTTCCATCATCGGACGTCCAGGCGTGGGGAGCGAATGCTCCCGTTCGTGGTACACATTCCATTTGTACGCACTAAACGGTTTGCCTCCTCTTTTTTGTTACGGACGGCTAAAGAATGGAATGCGCTCCCGCCCTCTGTATTCCCTGATAAATATGACCTCGGTCTCTTTAAAGCAAGAGTGAATAGGCTACTACTGAACCGGTGAGCTCCATCTTAGGCCCTGTCTTCACTTTCCATCAGGTGTGACTAGAGCCAATCGCCGATCAGTTTTTAATAAAAAAAAAATTAAAAAAAAGAATTGACTTGTTGCGCTTATCCAATTGGAGTCAGAATTATGGCCTTAGAGTAAATCCACTGAAAACTCAGGTAATTGTGATTGGTAGCCCTAAACTGATTTCCAAACTCGACTTCGTTCAGCTTCCCCCGATAATGTTTGATGGTATCCAAATTCCTTATTCCAACCAAGTAAGAAATCTTGGAGTGGTAATGGATGGCTCTCTAGGTTGGGTACCTCAAGTGAGTGAAGTGAGTGGGAAGATGTTTGCCGCTATAGGGCTCTCAGGCGACTTCGTAATTTTCTACCTATTCCTACTAAAATTGCGCTTGGTCAGACGTTACTTCTCCCTATTCTTGATTATGCTGAGGAACAACTCAATTAAAAAAAAAAACAACTCAATAAACTTGAGCGCATTCAAAATGTCTTCTTCTTCTTCACGTGCCATCTCCGTCCAGGAGGTTGGCGACCATATGTCTCTCTATGTTCAGTCATGCGTATTAGTCCATCTATGCTCTTCACTTTTAACCAGTCTCTTATATTTTTAGTCCATGATGTGCGCCTTCTACCACGACCACGCTTGCCTTCAATTTTTCCTTCAATTATTTATTTATTATTTATTATTCAAAATGTCTGCATTCGGTTTTTATTCGGGTTACGCAAATATGACCATGTTTCCATTTCCCGGTCCCAACTCAAGTGGCTCCCTATCCGTCATCGTCGTAACTCCCACATATTTTCTTTTCTTTATTCTATACTTTTTAATCCTGCAACTCCCCGCTATCTCAAAGAGAAATTTATCTTATCTGAATTCTGTTAGATCCTCTCAAAATTTGCTCCTATCCGTGCCATCTTCCTCTTCCAAATTTTATAATTGCTCATTTACTTTCCAAGCTATTCGACTATGGAACTCTCTCCCTGTTGATTTCAGACGTTCTCAATCTATTACCTCCTTCAAATCAAACCTTAAGGAATACTATCTTTCCCTTCCATAGTTTATATTTTATTTTTTATTATTAATGACACTGTTGTTTCTTTATTTAATAAATATTTGTTATGTATGTATGTCTTTGGTTAGACGTATTTAAGTATGTTTATTCATATTAATGTCTTGTGTTGTTTAGTTATATTCTATTTGACTTTTAATTATTATTATTATTATTTTGTTGTGTTATTTGTGCCACCTACCGTATATTCTAATTTTATCGTCTCCGATAGGTACCCAAAGGTTGTCTGGAAGAGATCGCTCTTAAGCGATAAGACCGCCTGTTGTTACCTCTATTAAATTGTCTTTGTTTGTTTCTGTACATTTATTGTCGACTATGTGAGGAGAATATAGAGTATAGTATTGTATTGTATTCTTAATAAATAAAATACATATTCATTTCCTCAAAGGTTAACGGGAAGAGATCCTGTACAGGGATAAGTTCGCCTTTGTTATATTTAATTTACTCTGTAACTGTGTTTCTGGTATTTTTATTTTTATGTACAATAAAGTATATACATATTCTAAAATACATATTATATGCATGTAAGGGTGTCCCTTATTTAACGGTTTTCAGTAATTAATAACGCATACCCCCTAAATCGGTTTATTTTATCCCAAAACGCTCTGAAAATTAATTTCAGGTCATTCCTGTAACTGCAACCCGTGCGGACTTTCATGCGATCTTCCCATACAATGTATGAAAATGACCAAAATGTTTTTTCTTTTTCATAACTTTTTTCGTATCAATCGCGGATACTACTGCCGTATAATCATTATTTCACAAAAAATCTCGATGCGAACAGAGAAAACCAATAAAAAATTATCAAATTACTGTCTGACCAAATTTCTCCATAATAATTTGTATGGGATTTTTAGTTGCAAGTCGGCACAGGTTCCTGTTACAGGAATTACCTGAAATTTATTTTCAGAGTGTTATGGGATAAAATAAACTGAATTAGGGGGTATGCGTTATTAATTTCTGAAAATCGTTAAAAAAAGACACCCTAATGCATGTATATATGTAAAAACCTACATACTGATCCGTTTTATATGTGTGTAACATTTGTAACAATCTGTCAAACATGTTTGCAAAGTTTCACATTTTAGGTACTAAATTACTTAAATAATTCGCGCTGTCCATCAATTTAAATTAGGGTTCCAACGGCTTACCTAACTAGTGTAAATTTAATTACAACCGGCTTATCCGAAATTGGGATAATCCGCAGTAGTCACAGCGACAGTTTGGATTAGAAGTTATGTTCCGATTTTAGAATCAGTTAGATTTTAATTTTGTTAAAATACCAAAGATAATTTACAGTGAGCTTGAGAAGTACAGTCAACCAATTTGAATCCTAGGCCACTATAGAACCTTGTCGCTTTAACTACTCTATACATGACATGCATCACTCAATAAGCACTGTCGTAGAAGTCATTATGACATGGTTCTATAGTGGCCCAGGAATTAAATTGGTTGACCGTACATATCCATTTTACGGAAGAAATTGATAAATAAAGTGTGTATGCAATTTTGGTAGCTGGATACCGCAGCGCAGTTAATTCCAAAAAGTATTTTCTATCAATCTTGAGTCAAGGACACAAACTTATTGCAGGAAAAATTCAATTTGAAGTCGATTTTTGGACTCCCTAATATTGATAAAGACTGTATCGTTTATTATAAATACAACTTAGCCTTTTTTTTGGTATTACGTTTTTATTTAAAAATTACACATGTGTTTAATTAGTGCTTTAATAAGGTACACATTTCTCTCAGGGAGATCGACGTAAAGCAATGGTTTAGACAAAATTTACCCGATCCTCCCGAGTAACAATAACGATTTCGGACAAATACTAGAAACAAAATTACGGTTTGCGAACAAAACGACATTACACAAAAAAAATCGTACTATGCGAACCGCAGTTACACATGATTCGTAAAGCGAAACATCTGGGCATAGTCTAATGATTTGTTTTAATTTTAAAAAAAGTTTTGGATCAGTGCAATGTGGCCTTCTAGACAAAATGGCATGTTACTTACGACAACTCCGACTTTGACATCCAATATAACCGTAATGGAGCGTTTCTATCGACCCGCTCTAGCGATGGTCCAAGGCCATGAATGTCCGATAGGCTTTGGTTTTTAGCTGATTCTTTTAGCTGTCCTCATTTCGCTTGCATCAGAAATTGTCGGGAAATGTTGCGTGAAAAATTGTTTTTATGTAAAAATAAAAATTCTCCACATTTTTTCTGCAAATGCTCAATTGAGCAATCATGAAGAGGACACATGTGTTGGCAGCTTTTGTTTCTTTAAATCGTACTATGGAGTCGGTAAATAGTCTCAAATTAAGCTCGATGTAGGCTTGTCCAAAATGCTTAATTGAGCAATCATGAAGAGGACACATAATAACATGTTTTGTGCACCTTTTGTTTCGTTAAATCGTACTATGGAGTCGGTAAACAGTCTCAAATTAAGCTCGATGTAGGCTTGTCCAAAATGCTTAATTGAGCAATCATGAAGAGGACACATAATAACATGTTTTCGCACCTTTTGTTTCGTTAAATCGTACTATGGAGTCGGTAAACAGTCTCAAATTAAGCTCGATGTAGGCTTGTCCAAAATGCTTAATTGAGCAATCATGAAGACGACACATGATATCATGTTTTGGCACCTTTTGTTTCGTTAAATCGTACTATAGAGTCGGTAAACAGTCTCAAATTAAGCTCGATGTAGGCTTGTCCAAAATGCTTAATTGAGCAATCATGAAGACGACACATGATATCATGTTTTGGCACCTTTTGTTTCGTTAAATCGTACTATGGAGTCGGTAAACAGTCTCAAATTAAGCTCGATGTAGGCTTGTCCGAAATGCTTAATTGAGCAAACATGAAGAGGACACATGATAACATGTTTTGGCACCTTTTGTTCGTTAAATCGTACTATGGAGTCGGTAAATAGTCTCAAATTAAGCTCGATGTAGTCTTGTCCGAAATATTTTTGCTCGAATATTTTGAAAGCATCATAAAGTCCCTATAATAACAAAATATAAAACCTTCTTATATCAGATATGGCGTAAAATTATCCTCAGATCATACCCTAAGAACATAGTAATACAAAATAATAATTAGATCAGGTTTTATCTGTATTTAAAATAAACGATACAGTCTTTATTATGTGATCGTTCTCGCTAATTGGTGTGTGTGAGATGCAAAAAGAACGCGGAACAACTTGCTCCTTCTTCTTCCTCGAGTTATCCCGGCATTTTTTCACGGCTCATGGGAGCCTGGGGTTCGCTTGGCAACTAATCCCGAGAATTGGTGTAGGCACCAGTTGTTACGAAAGCGACTGTCATCTGACCTTCCAACCCAGAGGGTGAACTAGGCTTTATTGGGATTAGTCCGGTTTCCTCACGATGTTTTCCTTCACCGAAAAGCGACTGATAATTTTTTCAAGGTGGTGCCGATAATATTGATTGTAATCCGGTGACCTTGCTTATAGCCTTGTTTGCTTGTTGGTTTTTATCTATGGGCCACTAATTGCCTGAAATAAAGGTATAAATGTAAATATACAAGTTGGCCAAAAAATATGGGCATTCCTGTTGCATTTCGGGGTTGGTCCCATACTAAAATTTGCTCAGTATAAGCCCAAAACCTCCCTGGCAACGGGAACGTACATATTTTTAGCCACCTTGTATATATTGTATTCAATCAACAAAACAACTTTTAGAATTCGTTTGTATACATGGTGGTTTTTTTTATTCTGTAAATTTTAGCGTAAATCTTATGGAATGTATGACTTCACTGATTTCGTACCAAACACTAACCAATACGAAAACAGGCCTCGAAAGCAAGTATACATGCTCGTGAGGGCCTTTTTAGAAAACAAATTATTAAACATCCGTAATGGAGTTAATTAGATTATGTCTGAATAAGTTTTTTACAAAAATTTCATTTTTGGTACAAGCTTTTATCGCTGACTGTACTTTTCTTTCCACGGGCAACTAATACTCATCGAGCAAATTCTAAAAACCCCAAACACAATTAGGTTGCGTTGTTTTACCACAGAGTTCCTATGTCCACCTCTTGTCTCCATCATCAGATCAGCTCGATGGTACCATAATATTGCATTTTCACCCGACTTACATATGTATGCAAATTTTCAGCTCAATCGGATACCGGGAAGTGGATCAAATTTAACTTGCAAGATTTGATTACAAACAGACAACGGTCAGGTGAAAATAAATAAAAGCTTGTAAAAAATTGACTTAGGCGGCCGGTACACTTGTAAGTTTTACTTACGTAAGTAGGGACACAGCTATACTATAGAGTGAGAGATGAATATCATTATCTCATTCTAACAAATAGCTTTGTCCTTACTTACGTAAGTAAAACTTACAAGTGTACCGGCCGCCTTAATTTAAGCTCTCCTTGAATGAAACTCATCAATATTTCACTTTAGCCGTTATTTTACGATATTATTACTACTAAATAACTCTTCTTTCATCATAGTCTATAAATAACCCCTCTTACTGCCTACTCCAATTATTCCCATTAATATGGCCCCACAATTTTCCCCGCTTCCTATAATAGAAAAACTATTGATACACAACAGCAATCATTTCTCAGAGAACTACCCCCATTCTTTCGTACAGTCAGAAGAAAAAGTTGCTAAAAGTGTTCGAAATGTAGTGGATGTAGTTAACACTTTATTGATAACCACATAAGAGCATGCGTAAGCAATTTTGAACACTAAGCTATAGTGGGCCCGATTTGAACATAAAGATCATCTTCCTATTAAAATTATGTTTTTCTTATCCATGGAATTCACTTCCTGCAAATCTATTCCCAGTCCACTATAACTTGGATCTTTATAAATCGAGCGTGAATAGTACCTCTTTTACGTAAGCAAGTTCTCATCCTCGACTGCATCGGCACTTTCCATCAGGTGGGCTTGTGGTCAAATGCTTACCTTTTCGTAATAAATAAAAAATGTCTTCAGTTGAGTGGGACTATTTCGCCAGTATCAAGGTATTAGGAGCTTTAAATACGACTAACATTGTACGGTTAGCGCAAGACAATGTACGGTGATTTTATCAGCTCTTGTAAAGCGTTTACAAGTAGCACGTGGACCACCGGCCGCTGACTCCAACATGGTGGTTGCGTTTCAAGATGAATTGTCCATTCACTGCACACTACCACATTAGTTTACTATATAATAAGCTATCGATCGGCTCCCTCATTTAGCTGTCACAAATGTGGTCGCAAATGCCGGTCCCGCATTGGCTCATACTGCCACGAGAGACGTTGTCCCTCACATACCTGCTGCATAAAATCGTCTGTCAAGATGCTAAAGGCCTTATGATGAAGCTATCGATATTGCACTTTGAACAATATTAATGAGCAAAAAACAAAGGAATTAATCACGAGGTGTGACTATCAAGATGGCGCTTGACCCAGAAGCCGTAAAAAAATTCCTAACGATACTTTTGACACTGACATATCCAATCCATATCGTATCTTTAGCAAATGTTTGACGTATCATATAAGTTCGAATCCGATCGAGTGTTTTATTTTTTCTTTGGCCCATTCACTTCACTGCGTAGAGACTGAGGTGAGTTAAAAGAGAGGTAAGTTGAAACAACATCAATTTTGAGGCATCTATAAATGTTATCTAGCTGAAAAAAAAATGATGTTTAGTGCGTCCCACCGGCCGCAGGCCCCTCAATATGGTGTTGGGAATAAAACATTTGCCTCTGCCGGGCACCAATGGGAATAGGCACTGCATATTAATCATTCCCATCTGTCCCCGCCTCATGTATCGGTGGTCACGTGGGGTGGGAACAAATAGGAATACATCCTCAATATGTGTCTTTACTTTAAGACGATTATAAATACCCTCTACTTTAATTCTCCTCGATCTCTCCCTACTGTAGAATACAAACCAAAATCACAGTTTTGTAAGATTTACCGCAAAACACGATAATTAACCACGTAGCAAAAAGCAGTTAGAACCTTAGAATAAATTTAAAAAAATTACTTCCTTGGGTGAAACTTGCACTCACGGCATCTGGAATTCTGGATCGATACTCCAGCGCTCTGCCTTCTGAGCCACCAAGACCTCATCCATAGCCAGCAAATTTTCCCACCAGGAGAACCTAGCGACATCTACCGTAAGAACGTGACACTTCTTAGACGGCTACCGGGTGACGTGTTCTTGGATTGGAGTATTGATTCCACTTTTAAATTTATTCTAAGCTTAATAGCATCGTTCGCAAACGTTTCTCCTTGTCAAAATTAATTTATCAGTTAGATCCATCTTGAAGATCACAACCACATTATAGGGAGCGTACATGAACTGTAAAATGGTGGGAAAATTTCGACGACAGGGTCGACTGGAGAAAACGAGGGGAGGCCCTTGCCCAGCAGTGGGACAATATGGTTGGCTAACCAAAAACAAAAACATGAACTGTAGGGGGCAGCACAGTAGCCCCTGTTTATTAGCCGCGAAGTGTAAATGTCAAGTTTAAGCTTCAAATATCCACAAGATGGCAGAACCTACAATGGACAAGAAAACAGACATGAACTGTAGACAACTTGCTTTGAGTCAACTTACAGTATATGTCTCCGATTCAGGCCACAAGATGGCAGACTCTCCACCGCGCTCGGCGCCTATACTTTTGCAGCTGACTGTACTAGTTCATATAATTATCCCCTCCAATTATGAAGGGTTGGCAGCCGTGTGTAGGTATTAGGGTTGTCAGATAATATATTTTGATTTATCAGGAAGTTTTATTCATTGTCAGGTCAGGACAAAAATATTTGAAGGATTGAATGATGATTCAATAATTTTGTAAGTACCTATGTTTAAGAATGGTTTAGCCACTGTAATAGCCATTGCTACTTTTTTTTCTTTTTATTTGGGACAAAAAACAGTAACACATAGGTTTAGACACAGAAATAGAATACATAGAATAATAAAGTGTGAGACCTACAACATCATCCACGGATATTTAGTCGTTCGACGGTGGCAAACTAGATTAGGCCTGCTTGATGGAATGACGTTACCGTAGCCTATGGGCACGTGCAACTACAAGAGTGTAACATGGGCGTCGCCCTTAAATTGCAGTATGCTCAGAGAATGGAGTTTTTGAATAGTCAGCGCTTTTTAGATAACAATACGATTGCCAAAATTTTAATTAGCAATCTTGAGGTCTTTCTCTACGGACTTCAGCGATTCAAATCCTAAGTTTTTGACTTCGTTACATATAAAAAAATCTCTAACATAGGTTTGAAATGCAATTTAAAAAATATAATAAACTTTGCACAAAAAATTTAGCAGTATTACTTTATTATTATTAAAACACACAAATAAATAAATGAAACATGATATTCGCGGTCCCTTGCACGCACATCCATCTTGCTCATGCTTACGATCAGTGAGAGTGAGAGAAGAACAAGCATATACTGGACCTTCATGTCATTTGAGAAAATTTAAATATGTAGTTCGTTCATTTACAGCCAGAGCGCACGCAGAGAGAAATTTCTCTGCGCAACCGCATATATAATAGGCCTTTTCATCTGCGTGAGATGTTTTAAGCAGCATCCTGGTAACGACACTTGCGTTCGTGGCTGTATAGCCCTATACGAGAGAGGATCCCACGTCCACACACGCGGCAGGTGTATGCTTGCCCAGGTGGGCGAGGGTTGGAGGCCTGCTCGTGGCGCCTCATACGTTTCTCTCTTAAAGAGGTAAACCAGGCATCGTCGTGTTTGGCCTGACCATCGTGAATAGCACGACGCCATACGGGTCGGTCTTCGGCCAGTTTTTGCCATTGGTTACATGTGATATTAAAAGTAACCATATCACGCTTGACGCAATCTTTGAAGCGCGTCGGGAGACTGAGGAAAATAATATATTGACTCTGTTAGAATTTCAACCAACTTTAAACAGCCTCAATATTTATGTTTTTTAGATACGGGTCGTTTTGCACATTGTAATTTTGACAGAGACACAGAATAAATAATAGTACTACCGTACAGAAATGACACTTCCTACAAAACATAAGTTTGACAGCGATTCAGGGACGAATTATGCTGTCCCTTTCTAATATATACAGCACTATGCCTTTTAGCCATTTAGGGTTGTCAAAATTCAAGTTATTATCTTATCTGTGGTCGTGCACGTATAGGGACGTCAAGTTGTGCCAACCCTAATAATTGCTCGGAGCAATGCTAAGCCGAACAGAGCCGAGAAAAGCCGAAAGGAGGAGTGTCGCCCCATTGACAGAGGTGAATATATTTTTCGTTAGCCTCCCGTTGACCACACACGTTGTCAAGGGTTTGAAACGTCGGGATGGTTTTTAGGGTTCCGTAGCCAAATTGCATAAAACGGAACCCTTATAGATTCGTCATATCCGTCTGTCTGACCGATTATGTCACAGCCACTTTTTTAAATTAATTACACGCAATGTAATCTGTTCTCATAATTTTTATGCATGAGTAACTATCGGAGTAACGGAAGACAATATTTCGTACTGTTTAATACAAATATATTTTTTTTGGAAATCGCTAAATAAGAATATATTTTGATGTTGAGTCGTTTTTGTATAATTTTTTTGTTCTTTTACTTTGAAATTAAAATGTTCAGAAAGTAGTCACTTTAAAGCTTAAAATAAACCTACTTAAAAAATGGAAAATTACTGCCTTGGGCGAGACTTGAACTCACGGCCTCTGGATAGATACTCGGGCGCTCTGCCAACTGAACCAAGACCTCATCCAGAGCCAGCGAATCAACAGTTCAAGTCTCACCCAAGGCAGTAATTTTTCCACTTTTAAATTTAAATTTATTCTAAGCTTAATAACATCGCTCGCAGACGTTTCTGCTTGTTAAATAATAATTTAGTCACTATAAGGTCACTTTTTGACCAAACTGCTTTATTCTTGATTGACTTAATATGAATTATGTCAGTTTCGTTTTTCTAACATAGAAATTATGTATGGCCTTTTGGGTATTATGTCATTTTCGTATGAAAAGGAGAACGATTCAAGTACTCTTAGGTCTCTTCATTTGCGTGTGTTTCGTGTTGCGCTTGCGGCTGCCATTATGGTGAATTCGTACTTTTCTTGCCCCGATAGACTAGTTTCTAAGCGGTAGAATAGGTACCATTTATTGAGTCGTTCGGTGGCATTAACTCAATTTCATGATTTTTAGAGTTAGGCCGGTTTGATTCTGAAGATGCGTTTTATAGTTCGTGTCATCCACGGTGACGCGCAAATTTGTCAAATCTAACCTTTAATAAACAACACGAGTCAAGACACGCGTTGTCGTAAATGACACGATTTATAGCTTATTATATTACTTGAATAATTATTGACAACCCTGAGTAATGAACTTACATTGATTGCAGCCCTATTACCCGCTGTCCGCAAAACTCGCGCACAATCAATCACGATATAATCCCATATTTGTCCGCGACTATGGGAGTGAGACAGCTATGCACACATGTAGCGGTGTCCCGCTCACACGTAAGCCGGTATGATTGATTATGGAGCGGCGACAAACGACATGTTATCATATTGTAAAGTTTGACAAATGTGTCGGTAGATGGCGTATACCAATTTAGCTACTAAGCACACCAGTGACCTTCAGTTTCTTTTATACTAGGACAGTGGCAAACAAGCATACGGCCCCCTTGATGGTAAGCAATCTCCGTAGCCTATGTACGCCTGCAGCTCCAGAGGAGTTACATGCGCGTTGCCGACCCTAACACATCGCACCCTCGTTGCAACCAACTCTGGCAACCTCTGAGTGATACGCTTTACCACCACAAATGGTTACAGTCACCATCAGATATATAGGAGCGGTCTAGGTACTCAAAAATATCTAAACACCTTTTTTTTATAAAGGGGGAAATGCTTTTCGCATACCACAATACAACCTTTGTACAAATAGTTTTGAACAACTTAACCGCCCCGATATTCTATTCTTGACTGTACGTAGATGATTGATTATTGGACAACGACAACGACGGGCGTTCGTGATGTCTGCCATTTGTTAAGACAATTGATTGTTTTGTTTTTTGTTTCCGTCTTCGAGCACTTGAGAAAGCGACAGTGGTTAGAACGTGCCTTATCGGTTGGAAGGCTGTCTTCTGAACAGAACTGTGAATACTAAGTTAGTATTCAGAAAACCGCAGCTAAATATCACTCGACCTTACGAGATTGTGTTGTGTTCTTGCCGGTGAGTAAGGTTGCTAGATGTCAACGAGGGTGCGGAGAGTTAGGGTCGGCAACGCGCATGCAACTCCTCTGGAATGGACCGGGGACGTCCTTAAACTACGTCCAAAAGAGTGGTATGGCCATTGTAAATGTCGTCTCGCTTTGTGTGGTAGGGCACAGCACAGCGGATGTCATTCCAGGACTAGAGCATAGCCCAACTGGGGAAGTACCTCCACCTTACATAAAACCGCGGCCAAATAACATTAGACCCTACTCTAATTCTACTTTTTCGATATCATTCTGTAACAGTCAACCTTAGGCCGAAGATAGTTGAAAAAGTATTTGTAGTTATTTCAAAACAAATCTAAGCTTAACAGGAAATACCCGCAAATGTAAGAATTTTAGGTAAATATCTCCATCATGCTGACGAGGGCAGCTCCTAAAATTACTATGTACGGAGTACCTGCAGCTCAAGCGAAAAACCCTGCGTAAAAATCTCAGAAATCGAGGTTTCGTTCTCGATATTTTCCTCCTACAAAACTTAACCAATCGTAACGAAATTCTGAGAACAAAATGAGAAAGAACTTATCTGTGTCGGACCGTTTTGATTTGTGCATTTATTGTTGCCGATTTTGTATGCTAGGCGTCTGTTCACGGCGCATTTATTTGACCGTTTCTAACGTTTTTTGAAGTAAACTAGTTCTTATAAAAACAAAAATATCAAGCATAAGTGTAATAAATTAGCATAAGTGTAATAAATTTGTTTCTGTCATCAAACAAAAAAAAAAAAAACAAATCATAACAAAAAAATGGTAATTCCGTTATCTACTTCGTAGCTCGTAATAAAATTGTAGGCTTGTCTTGTATTGTAATTGTACCTATTATTTGAAATTTCAAAGTCTAAATAAAAATTGTGCTTGTTATTTTCAAAATTCTAAAGTATGCTTGTTATAACTGTTAATCGTGCTCGTGTATTATCTTATTTACTAAATGTAACTGTTAAATTCAACTTTAAATTAAAAATACCCAAATATTGTACTTTTTTTCGGAGCAAAGGAATTTTGTATTAGCTGTAAGTGGAAACTGTTTTGGCTTATGTTCTAACTTTATCTTGTACCTTATTGTATTATTATGTGCTGTATGTTTCCCAAATAAATAAATAAATAAATATCATGGGTAATATAGAACTCAAAACATCTAGAACTAAAATCCAGATTGTAAAATGTCGAAAACGTTTGTATGGAACGGCGCTTTTATTTGACCGTTTCTAACGTTTTTTGAAGCAACCTAGTTCTTATAAAAACAAAAATATCGACAAAGCAAAACGTACAGACACATATCATGGGAAACTAGAAATCACACAAAAAAACATCTAGGACCAAAATCCAGATTGTAAAATGTCGAGAACGTTTGTAATGAAAAATGACCACTAATACCGATAGTTAGTACTCATGGAAACTTTGAAAAGGGTTCGAAACGTCGCGATGTATATTTGTATTTCATGATACGTGACAATCCATTAAAATTTCTCTTTTTTCTTCTTCTTTGTCGTCTCACTCTTGTCACAGTGGCCGTGGCCGTCATATCAGGGCCGGTGGCAAGCTTCACAATCCGTCGCCATTCGTGGAGTGGTCCATTAAGCGCATTGTGACTAGGTCTGACCAACGCATGGGTGCCGCGCCTTGTGCCTTCGACTTCTCCGTGCACTACAAGTCGTTCCACAGAGGTATCGTCTCGATGTGTAATATGTCCAAAAAAACTCTTTTGTCTACTAGTCTTAATATTATACTCACATAAATAAGTAACCAGTTCACAGTCTATTCCATCTAGAATTAAGAATTCTTTTTATTCCGTACTAGCAAATTGTATCTTATGTCTTTGACATAAGGTCTCAGAACTTCCATTTAACTGTGTGCATTTTCTTTGGTATTTTCTGTTAAAAATACACTAGACTTTCCTCTTTCTAAGCGTTCAGGTTTTACATTAATTAAAGTTCCTTTGTTGCAGGTCGGGTGACTTCGGTGTGTGAATAAAACAAAGGTACACTCAAGAGCAGAGAAAACGGGTATCTAGTTATGGAACTTTATTTACAAATGATCCGTTTTTAGTGTACGTGAGTGTAGGTAAAAATAGCTCGGTTAGAAGTCGATGGGAATACATTAGAATAGGGAACTTACTTTGACATTTAGTAGCCGTACCACGAGTTGACGCTTGACGTTAGCGACTGCGTAAACTCGATTGTAATCTATCTCGCTCGCACTGATGTCTTGGTGCGATAGAGAGGGAAGAAAATACGATCGTGTTCACATATTCGCAATCGTGAATGTCAAATGCAAACTCGTGGTCGCCATGTAGATGTCAGTATAGGTACATTTGCTGAGACACAGAGTGAATGAGAAACATGCTGAGATGAGGCCATTTCGTGACACTTTACTCTCACTATGTTCTCTTTTATGTCTGTCTATTACTGTTTGTGTGTTTATGAATAAAACAAATTCTATTTCTATTTCTATTTCTACATTTAAGTTCGTATAAATATGTAGGTTTATTATTTTGATTTAAGGTTAGGTTTTTAATCAATATTTATGAACTTGATATTCTGGAATCATAAACTAGCCTTGGAAATGTGCTAATAAATATAAGTGCAGTCAGAAAATTTAATTTCAATACCCATTTAGTACCTTGTCACTGTGATAGTCATATGAAAGTCACTGGGGACCTCATACTATTGCCATTGTGACAAGGTGCAACAAAAACCCTAGATCGTATGTAAAAGCAAAAGATCAAAGATTCTACAGGCGTTTAAAAAAGATTGTGTCCGGAGTTTTTAACCGGCTTACCTATATTTTTTATCCGGGTCATATTATGTGCTAATGTGGTTTAATAAAAATGATTTATTGATTGGTAAAAAAAATACATTTTTTGTTAAAAAGTTATAAATAGTTATACCAAAATAAAATTGTATGTAGATTATATTCATTGCATATCTACAGCATATAGTAGCAACAAAAAAGCACCCGTTTCTGAAAAGCCCGATTCCTCGTCTAATCGTTTTTGAGTCTGCGACAGACAGAATACGTTATTAATCACTGTAAGGGCTCTTTACGATCCGCAAAAAAGACGATAATATATAGTCCAATTGAACCGAGAAAGAAAAGGCCTGTTGGAACTTTACAAATTGATGGCATTTTGAAATTGACGTCAGTCGCAGTGACTCTTAGATCCGTATAAATTACGTCTAAAATCAAAATGAAACGATGAAATATAGTGATCTCGAAATAACCAATTTAATAAGTTTTAAATTAATGGAAATTCAATGCTTTGAAAAACCGGTCCAATCACTCTTAACGACTCGTGCGATTTTTTCATTTCTTCTTTCTTGTTTATAAGTCTTACGCTTAGAAGATTCTTACAGTAGATTTCCCTATGCCGCATAGCGATATCTACTGTGAAATTTATCTATATTAACGGCACCAGAGTTTCAGTTACATTGAGAATTCATTTTATTTCATTTATTTATGATATCACATATGTATATAAAATATACATGTTACTTGATACCCTGTTAGGGTATAGCAGAATATTAAACCCTTTATCAAGAACTTAAATAACAAACAATGCTAATTAAAATACCTACATATTAATTAACAATATATACAAAACGTATGCACATTAAATGTCTTTGTCTTAGAAAAGTTTTCTAAAGGTAGTAATTTTTTTCTATTAAGAACTTTTTATATTGTTTTAAAAATGTAGTGTTGGTTTTTTCTTCTTTTATTGTATTTCTTAAATTATATATATCTCAATTCTTTAATGTGCTTACCACTATTAAATTATTTTTATCAAGCAGATACAAATACGACTGATTTTACAATAATATTAATAGTAATGACATCACTCTCAGTAGATTTAGCTTGTAGGTAGGTAGAACTTGTTGTAAATTGTAGGATAATATATTCAACTTAAAATAGACCTGCAGTTGATCACTTTAATAAAGCAGTTCTCTGCTTAAAGCCTTCTGGCTTTACAAAATCACCCCACAGCGTCAATGTATTTCGAATGCCGGTGTGGCCGAACCTTAAATCATACGGTCACCGCTGATGTTCAATTCATGAGCCGGATATCCGACCCGGGTAAAGTACTTAGTATTTCGTATCTGTGGATACAGTATATTGTGCAAAATGGACCAAATAAATGAATGAGTCAGTTATTATATTTGATGAAGAGAAAAATAAACGAAGTTTTATTTATTTATTTATTAAGTTTTAAATAAATAGTCTCCTAAGACCCCTCTCTTAGAAGTTATTGTATATAATCCACAATCTACTTTAAACACTTACTTAAGTTCCAAATTTCAATTCAAAACCCAAAACAACTATCTCTGTGTCTCAAGAGGATAATTATATAAATAATATAAAACGCATTTTATTCGTACCAAATAATCCATATAGTGCTAGTAATGCATATTGAACTTTTGGTTATCGTTTTGTGATTAAAATTTAGTTAAAGTTATTTGTAAAGCAATCTGCTATCAAAAATTTCATATTTATCCGTATACATTGAGTAAATGTATTCCATCACGATATTTTATTATATTGTGTGATTAAACCGGTCGAAGAACCGGTGAAACGAGTGGTGACAAACCTACATCTTTAAAATATTTCCAACCAGTTTATCCAAGCATCATTTAAGTGACTGTCACAGCAAACTTTGTAAATTATACGGTATTCTAATAGTAGCTTACATTACCTAAATAAATAATGTTTCCGTATAAAACATCTACAGAGGCAGAAGCCAACAACGTTCGATGTCAGGTGGCATTACATTCACACTCAACAATTTCCTTTTATATTCGTTCACACTTCACGTTGAATCGAAATTGAAGCTGTTTGCTGTACAACTTCCCAGAATTAGAATATGTGATTTTGTGATCATCTTGTGTCTAATGTTATCTGAAATGAAGTTTATGTTTTGAAGACACTAGAATTTTTGTACTGAATATGCTTCTTCTGAATTTGCGCAGCTGAAGCCGCAATATATGTCGCAGGGATGATGACCTATGGGGCCAGCGAGTACTGTTCTGGAGACCTCGACTGGGCAGCCGAGGTGACGGAAAACCACGAGCCTGATGGTCGGACGATATCAGAAAGACGGCAAGACCGACCTGGCATAGAACCGCCGCATACAGAACAACATGGAAATCCATGAAAGAGGCATATGTTCAGCAGTGGACGCATATATGCTGAGAAGAAAGAAGAAGAATGCTTGTACTCAGTGTCGCACTGGAATCCTGACTTTACTGTTAAATTAAGACTATCGTATTATGTGTTTATACGAAAATAGGTTCTATCGCAGGTTTAAATCAGATACGAAACACTAAAATGTGGCTGAAGTGTCCAAGTGCTGTGGCTGAACCAAACAGTAAAAATATAAGTAAAATAAATTCCCTGACCATTCTACTTTCTAAAAAGTACCGTTTCGCAACAATTGTAAACGCAGTGCTCAATAGCACTTAGCCGGAGAGCTATATTTCTAGACTAACTTTTCTGTTTTACTCGTTTTCCTGTTCGCGGGTTTCCGTAAAATATCGCCTTAATTGCGAGTGCAATTTTTGCTGGTTTCTATTCTCTATTTGTGAATAAGGTCAGCGAATACGATGTGTACAGGGCCATATTTTATTCTTATATTACAAGCGTATTTATAATATATTGCTTTTCACCACACCAGCTTGTAAATGTTCTCATTATTCTTTGAAAACTGATGAGAAAAAAATACTTTATGTGGATGAACCACTTGTGGGAAGTGTGGCAAAAGTGATTTTACAGTGAGTATTTTCCTGATGATAAAAATATTGTGTTTCACCCTGAATCCTTGAAAAGCCGAAGATTCCACGTTTATAGATAAGTATTGTCAAATCAAGTTGATATGTTTAAAACCCGACTATGGCTTCCACAGAATTGGAAGGGCATGCAGATCGGTCACAGCCGATGACATATTCATGAGCCGTTAAACCGGATGAACCGGGTCGGAGATCCGGATAATTTGTGCGTGCACCTGACGGTTAAGATAGTGTGCCATTGAATTCTCTTGTCATTCGCTAACCTTATTGGCAGTTGATATTTACGGTTGTGAGATCTAGTTCGGTTTCGAATTAATTTATTTAGGCAATCTACAAAATGAACACGGTAAAAATTACACAAAGTCATCATACAAAAACAATATATCAAAAATTTTAATCTAGCATAAACGTACATATAAAGCCAAACAAATTTTAAAGAAACGCACACAAACTCTAGTAATTAATTACTTAAATTAGATAGATATATATAAATTCCGCGATGGATGTTAACCGATATTTGTTGCTTCAGTTTATGTCAAAGAGAACTGTTATTTTTAATCGTATCGGAGAATAAGTTAATTTATATAAAATACATAATATTGCAGACAACGCACAGTCAAAATCACTGAAGGTTACTCACATGACGAAACGAGTTTTTCAGTTTAGGCTATCAATATCATTTTAATTTAGTTTCGCAACTATTAAACCAGTAAGAAATTTTCTGAGAGTTGAAATTCTCGCTTTTCGTTTAATTTACATTAGAAACAAACTGCTAGATTCCTCAAAATCTCACGTTCATGGAATCACAATTATTATACGATGTTGTACGAACAGGTTATTTTGCCGACGATTTGTAGCTCTTCTGCCGCTGCGTTAAGGTTCTTCAATGCTCAGTTACTTGTTGTTAATACGAACGTCTATTTGATGGATGACATCGCCCGGGTATTCGTGACCCGGACAGGCCGGGTAAGTGTTCGAGTGAACCGGACATTTGGTTCGGTAAAGCTGTTTAGGTGAAAGCACATTGCAGTGAACTTGAGGTGGCATTATGCTATACTGTTGTTATGACCCGGATAAAAAATTAAAAAATGTAAATAGTTATGTTTTACATTATATGAGTTCCTTTTTTAAATATGAACCGTGTTAAAATAACAATGGCGGAATTATATAGGTAATGATTATAATCATTGTTATTTAATAAAATATGTAATGTAAAATAACATACACAACAAATGTAAAAGTAATACACGTGCAAGTGATAAGTGAAAAAGTGAACAATCGAACAACTGTGAGTGACAAAAAAGTGAAGTGGCCAAAAACAAAATGCGTCGTCGGCATTTACCACCCGTTCGCGAAGAACCAAAAAAAATAATTTGTAACAATGATTGGATAATTTATACTCTAGTAGCTTCCATAGCTGCTATAACGTACTCTAACAGTTTGAACGGTGATTTTGTCCATGATGACATTCCTGCTATAGTTACGAACGGGGATGTGACAGGAGTGAACACGGTAGTGACTGTGTTTAAGAACGACTTTTGGGGCACACCGATGAGTGATCCGGGTAGCCACAAGTCGTACAGGCCGCTGACTACGCTGACTTTCAGGTGAGTTTACATTAGTTTTTACACTATTTTTCAGTTTTATTGCCTGCTAGAAAGCGAACAATGTTGCCTACAGACGCATTCAGCTTTGAGCACTTCGCTGATGCAAGATTTTTAAAAATAAATACAGGATTGAAAACATAGTAAGTTTTAGGTGAGCATAGAATTATGCCTTTTAATTATTTTAATACCATAACACATGACAAATACACAAGCGAGTATGGTAGATGGTAAGCGTCAAATATTTGACGTGATATTGACATTTGAATGTCACGTAACCTTCATGGATGATAGAAAGAACAAACATAAGTAAACATAAAAATTACTTTTCGGGTAGACCGATGAGTGATCCGGGGAGTCACAAGTCGTATCGACCGCTCCAATCTCACATTCAGGTTAATATCTATTTACTTACTTTTTTATTGCACCACGGTAATTAAAAGAAGTTTACATGTGAAAAAGTATCAGATCTCATGGACGCTAAATGGGTATGGCAGGCATATTTACAAAACTCAGAGAAGATTTATTAAACATCGCAATGTATAATGTCGAACTAAGTTAGTTAGTTGAACTGGGCATTTTCCGCAAATCGACAACCATTTTGTTTTCAAACTGTACTAACAACATTTATATTGGTTCAGTATTTTATACCAATACCACGTGCTGTATTGCAAGCCTACAAAAGGGTAGGTGATCGATGTATCCAATGGATGCTGAAATACCAATTATCTAATCTAAGATTGAAGCGTGTACGGTGCTGGCTGTATTAAAACGGTTTGATCGATATTAAATGTGTACGTAACAAGGAAAGTAGGTACCATAAATAAATACCATATATTTATTGTATCTTAACCTGTCTTATGTACAATAAAGTGTTAACATACATACATATTTAAAACAAAACCTTGTTAACGGTATAATTAATGTAACTTATTTCTAGTTCTAGCACGCTACTAATATAAAGCAAGTAATTAAATAATAATAACATTTTAATTAGAGACCATTGACAAATAACATAATTAAACAGGAACTGTCTACAAATTACCTGTTCAAAGTGAAGCCTCTTTAGTGTTGGTATAGATTTAAGATCCGCAGCGCAAGACTCGTAATTTTATAGAAAACTCATAAAAACTCTTTACTGGAGTTCAATTTGGATTTGCCAATTTCTTATGGTTCTGGTATGGAAAAAGACAACTTCAAATTATAAATTATTGGGAGCGTGCACGACTGTCACGCAACCTAGTGTCCGCAAGTCTAGGGGAAAACGTCAATTCACTACATCTTATAAAACTACTCTAAAACTAAAAACTACTGAACAGATTTTCATACGACTTTCATCTATCAATAGAGTGATTCTTGAGGAAGGCTTAAGTATATAACTTGTTAAGGTTTTGTGTAAATTGTTTGAAATATAACGATGTTGTCGGAAAAAATCACGCTGGCTAGGAGCTTTAATCGAAAACGCTGCCTAATCCGTTTGAGCTATAACAACACAATGTATGGTGGGGTTGTTTCTCATTCATAGGTCTACAAAAAAGTCCGCGATGTTAAATGTCTATCTTTTAAGGATAACTTACTTTATCCATTCTTAACTTCTAGAAAAAGATCACGTAATATGTGGCATTTGCAAAGCTATTTACATGGATACATTATTAACAATTATCAAAATAAATACGTTAGTTATATTAAGCATTTCATACAGATTGCAATGGTCCCTTACACCATTCAATTTAAATGAATATTTCAGGAGTAATCGTAAATCAAAGTTTCATTTCGAGCCATATAATTGTACGAAATGTTAAAGACGTTATCCGCAGTTAGTTCAAATTTTTACCACCTTATGCGCTGGGATCGCTTTACTTACCCCCACAACGCACTTCGCACGGTCCCAATAACACGAGTGTTTGCCATTACGGGCTTAAAGCAGTTTTGGTCAAGATGGGAGACGAGACACCGATTGACGATTATGTGGGGAAGAGAAAGAGACAGTAAAACACCAAATGTGTGAATGTCACGTCCTCGCCACACAAATAAGGACTTTGGAGCAGGCTATCTGGAACCAAAGCAATTCAAAATGAAGCAACATGAGCTCCATCATCCGGTACATGAAGATGATCTAAAAAGCTCTTGGGTAGTCGACGGATCTTGGCTAAGTGGGTAATATAGTAATAATTCAGCCTATATACGTCCCACTGCTGGGTACAGGGCTCCTCTCATGCGCGAGAGCTTGGGTTATAGTCATACGTCGGGGTTTTCGGTGCGGGAATGTTTTCTTGTATTTATAACTTTCTTCTTCTTCCTCGCGTTGTCCCGGCATTTTGCCACGGCTCATGGGAGCCTGGGGTCCGCTTGACAACTATAATAACTTTGCCTATTGTAAAATAATTACCAAAATATGAATTAAAAATAGAAGGTAAGCTTCAAATGCGTTTAGAAATATTAAAATAGTATTGGTTTTTATAGTTTTAGCCTGTTTTTTTGGCTAGTGTAAAACATTCCCGCACCGAAAACTCCGGGGTATGGTTATAGTCCCCACGCTAGCCCAATGCGGATTGGGGACTTTATCTTTTGAATTTCTTGGCCGATATATGCAGGTTTCCTCACGATATTTTCCTTTACCGAGACAAGATTTAGACTGCACCAGCGTTGCTGCTACAGTGCTGCGGCGCGACATTACTGCAGCAGTAACGCTGTGTAGTCTGAATCCGAATGGTACCTTAAGACTCTAGTTCCTAACAACCCTAAGCCATCGCCTTTGTAAGTATTTAAACCACAAACCATGAAACTAGTGGTAATTATCTCAAAACCATCAATTACGGGGACGCAATCGCGCCCGTCATCCCCTTTTAGTGATGGGCGCAACGCAACATTCCCGTTCCCGAACATTCCTAATACCATAAAGAAATAAGCAGCTTAGAGTGCTCAGCCTGTACATCAGTTTCGCAGTAAATAAAATTTTGCGCACATTTAGATTGTGCAACGACTGGGGTGGTCCTTATTTTGTCGAAGTTATATATTTCTACGGGGCACCCGATGTAAAATCTACCAAAAAATCAATGTAATTTTTTTCAGATTTTTTAAATATATTTTAGGGGTCGCTATCGTACTTTGAAAATTTGGATCCTCCATACAAAATGTAATTTTATTCAATTTTTTTTCGATTTTTCGTTGCGATTTGATGAGTCCGGGTGTTTTGATGTGCAACTTAACGTAAAATAACGCCTCTATTTTTTTTATTATTTCAAGAATATTTTAGGTCTTAGTATTTATTTAGAGATGAACGATACTTAATTAGGTATAACCAATCAAATAATCTGATTAGCTAATTTGATTTATGTTTCTTTTTCGTTTCGATTCCGGACTGCAAGACTGGTCACATTTTCTTTAGCTAGTATATGACACTTATTTAAATGTATTATCATTACAAGTTCCCGTTGTCTGTTTGTCTGTCTATAATCAAATCTTGCAATTAAAATTTGACCCACTTATCGGTTTCCGATAAAGCTACAAAATTTGCATAGGTACATCTTCTTCTTCCTCGCGTTGTCCCGGCATTTTTGCCACGGCCCATGGGAGCCTGGGGTCCGCTTGCAATTTGCATAGGTACATACGTATATGCATTATCATGGTACCATCGAGCTGATCTGATGATGGAGACAGGAGGTGGCCATGGGAACTTTGTGATAAAACAACGCACCCTATTTTTTGGAATTGTAAGAATTGTCTCAAAAAGTATTAGTTACCTGCGATAAAAGTTTGTAAAAATGTTTTTTTTTTAAACACTTATATTTTACTTACTATTAAGCCCAAAAATTATATTCCAAGGAATATAGTAAATTTACTTCAGCAAAATCTTTTTAAGTCACATCCCTAACCCCAATACGCTGTGTCACTACCATAATTACAAAAGGCCTCAATTGTTATCGAACATCACCCCACTCTCTCATTCTTACATACAATCCCCTTTGTGAAAGTGAGACAGACTGACATAGGGGCCCATTCATCATGGCATCATTTACGCAGTTTAGTGGTATTTTGGAAATAAGAAGAATGATACGAACTTGATTGATGTCAATTTGATCTCATTCTGACTACAATCACCCGTGCCTCTCACTCAAAGTGAGGTTTTTAGGGTTCAGTAGGCAAAACAGCTAAAACGGAACCCTTATATGTATTTAAAACAAAGGTGTATTTTGTGAGCCGCCACTACGTATAGAAATTAGATTTAAATTTATTTATTTCATAATACAGATTACATTATAATTTGCTGGCATGTCAATCTACAAGAATTCATATTATGATCGTCAAAACAGATATACAAAAACATAATCAATAAAATATCAATTCAAAAATTAAATAATTACAGGATACTAGTATTCTAACATAATGTCAAGATAGTATCTCCTGTAGAGAATCGTTAAAATCTATACATCGTTCATGAATTCATTAACAGTATACAACGGTCTATCCAACAAAAAACAAAATTTAAACTATACTATTTTCAAGCGAGATGCTCAATACATGTAACAAAAAGTGTTTTTTTTTTTCAGTAAATATCAACGGGTGGTACATCATTGGACAGGTCTTTAAAAATAAATATAATGTTATAAAAAAATTAAGAAGTGATTTTTTAGGGTTCCGGACCAAAACGGGACCCTATTACTAAGACTCCGCTATCCGTCCGTCTGTCACCAGGCTGTATCTCATGAACCGTGATAGCTAGACAGTTGAAATTTTCACAGATGATGTATTTCTGTTGCCGCTATAACAACAAATACTAAAAAGTACGGAACCCTCGGTGTGCGAGTCCGACTCGCCCTTGTCCGGTTTTTATTTTTAATACATAAATAAAAATGGAAAATCTCCCCCTAACTTTTGAACCGAGTGTATAAAAAATATAACAAAGGATCTAGAAAATAAAGCTTATTAAAAAGCGTAGTTGACAAGAAGATATGCCCTTTTGCTGGTATGATTTGTTATGTAGTATGATAGCACGGAACACGTTATGCGCGACCCTAAACTCACTGTACTGTCGAAAGTTACTTCCACCGAAACAGTGCCAATGAAATCAAAATACAAAGGATGTCTGGAAGAGATCCCTTTTTAGCGATAAGCCCGGCTGTTGTCACCTAGTTATAAGTATCTTCAAAATTTTAATTGTTATTTTACATGTAAAATGTATATCCTAATATTACGCGAAACTCTTCGCAGGCGCCACTAGCACAATCCTTCACAATCTGAGGATCTACCGCGTAACAAGAAAACAGAAATTTCGTTATCTAACCTCTCTATCACTCTTGCATATTCGAGAGATGAAGAGGCAGATAACTAAATTTCGATTTTCGCGTTTCCCGGTAGGCTTTGTAAACAAACCGCCTTGAGGCATCGATGTCATTTTATGTCATGCTATTATCTGTAAAAACTTGTCAAAAAACATTTTAAGGCACAGTATGAATATGTTACTCTATGGTTTACGAGAGGTGCTAGTGCTGCACTCTAGCGGCAGAACATTGCAGTAATACCCTAATATAATATTTACTTACATAAATCGAACTCAATTTATATTATTCCACCCTACCTGTCCTGGTCTTTACTTATTCTTCGTGGATTGTAGCAATAATAATATATTGTATTGCTTTATTATGAGAATCCCGCCCGAACGTTATTGTAAGAGTTAACACACTCACAAAAATATACGACATTCCATCATCTGTTATAATAATTCGGACAAGTGCGAGTCGGGCTTGCGCATCGAGGGTTCTTTGTTTATCTATGCTTCCATAGACTTGACTAGACGACACATTTATAAATTCGGCCCTACGATGGACGCGGTTAGCTGCTTGAGAACAACATGATAAAATAAAAATGATAAAATAAATATTATAGGACATTATTACATAAGTTGAGTAAGTCCCACAGTAAGCTCAATAAGGCTTGTGTTGAGGGTACTTAGACAACGATATATATAATATATAAATATTTATAAATACTTAAATACATAGAAAACACCCATGACTCAGGAACTCAGCTCATCACACGAATAAATGCCCTTACCAGGATTTGAACCCGGGACCATCAGCTTCGTAGGCAGGGTCACTACCCATTAGGCCAAACCGGTCGTCAAATAAATGATACCCCAGGGCTCCGTTCTTGGCCCGGTGTTGTACTCAATTTATACCGCAGATCTTCCATGTACAGAAGACGTCGTCACAGCAACATATGCTGACGACACAGCGTGCCTTGCCGCTGACAAAGACCCCGTTGCAGCATCACAAAAACTGCAAAGGCACCTGCAAAAAATCGACCAGTGGCTTGAAAAATGGAGAATCAAGGCTAGCACATCAAAGTCACTCCAAATAACATTTACCTTACGAAAAGGAGACTGCCCGCCTGTAACCATACGAGGAGAGACACTACCCAGTGAATGCTGTGTTAAATACCTAGGCCTCCACCTAGATAGGAGGCTCACTTGGGCCAATCACATCAAAGCAAAGAAAAATGAAGCTAGCATACAATTTAAGCGCTTACTATGGCTAATAGGAAGGACTGTCTTCCTATCGGCCTCTGACGCTCAGTAACAAACTTTTGGTATACAAATGTATTATAAAACCTATCTGGACGTATGGTATACAACTCTGGGGTTCAGCGAGCAATTCTAACCTCGAGATCCTTCAAAGATTCCAGAATATTGCTCTCAGAACAATATCTTGTGCACCCTGGTTTATCCGTAATAAAGAAATACATGACTACCTACATATACCAACCATCAAAGAGGAAGTAAATAGCTTCTCAAAGAAATATAAGGAAAGGCTCACAAACCATGAGAACGAACTTGCCAGAGACCTATTAAACAACAACAGTAACACATCACAAGACTCAAAAGGTGGCAGATCTTGGAACTAGACCAGAGAGAATAATCCACCCCCTGTTTTCACATAATAAAGGAATGGTGGATAATGGACCACCACCTGGAAAAAGACATTTTTTTAGATACATAGATACAATCTGATTATGGCTAAGAAAGCCGATGGCAGATGAGAGTAAAAACAAAAAAAATAAAAAAATGATAAAGCAAAAGCAAACGTCTTGCCACGGCTCATGGGAGCCTGGGGTCCGCTTGGCAACTCCCGGGAATTAGCGTAGGCACTTACTTTTTATGGAAGCGACTGTCATCTCACCTTCTAACCGAAAAGGCAAACTAGGCCTTATTGAGATTAGTCCGGTTTCCTCACGATGTTTTCCATCAACGAAATATGAAATGATATTTCGTACCTACATTAATTCCCAAAAAAATATTGATACGAACTGGAATTTGAACCCGGATTGCAAGTCGCATGCTCTTTACTTTTAGACAATGCTTGATAAAAAGACGCAAATGTTTTGGCCAGTCAATATTACGTCGATTATCACGTCCTTTATATGTATACTTGCTATATAAAAAAAAACATAGTTTACTCCTAAGTCTACATTACCTACATGTGTTGAGATTTTAATATTTAACAAATAATTCACCGTCTTAAATTAATATTCAAGTTACCTTGCGGAACCCCAGAACATGGCTACCCCACATAAAGACACGTAAAGCCACAACACAATATACATATTCGAAATACCAGTGAACCGTCACAAAATATCAGGATATGAGTTTCAATATGCCTTTTGCGGGTTCGAGCTTTGAATTCGTTTTGTATTCTTTTTTTACTCCTATATCAGAAGTGTTCCAACTCGATGTTCCATATTCAACCTTATACCTCTACAATTTAAAGTGTATAGGTAGTTTTCGTTGTGTAAATGTAACGTTGTAATAGTTTCAGCAATAAGAGAAACCGTGTGATATGTAGATGGAAGGGGGGTATCTTGTTCGTATTGTGTCGACAAATCGATTTATTGCCAGTTCGTTGGATATCTCTTGAAGGGGAAATTGCTGAGTTTTATGATAGACCAAGGGGGAAGAGATATGTTTGTTATGATGTGTTCGAGATTTCGAAAGTATCAATAGTCAACACTAATTTAGTTTTTTTTTTGGCGAAAAAACATACAATAACGCTCAACCATCATCGTAACGTTTAATTTGTATTTCATTTTTTTTTTTCGTTAAAACATTCATGACTCAGGAATAAATATCTGTGCTCATCACACAAACAAATGCCCTTACCGGGATACGAACCCAGGACTATCGGCTTCATAGGCAGGATCAGTAGGTCACTACCCACTAAGGCCCGTTAAATCTAGAAAATTCCATATTCCTTGGGCCATAAACTACAACTTAAGCACAAAGTGAAATATAAAACACATTCCTCCAGTAACCCTTAACCTATCATAACATCATTCATATCACTATCGACATCTACGTTCCCACAAATTTCTACTATCAGTTCCATGTCACATCCATGTACCTTCCAACAAATTCCTGCTATCACATTTTATGTCACAGCCGTGACCGAAGGATTCTGAAAATAGGTCAAGCGTAGACAATGGCTGATAATGTGACGGATGTAGGGTTGCCAGCTGTTTATAAAAGAACATCGTTGTCTAGAATTACTATGTAATATGTGGGAGACCGAGCTTTGAATAATATAAAAACTCAAAAATGCTCGTTTTCCCAGAGAAAGGACATAGCTAGATGGATTTTTGGCCCCCGAAAACCCCCATATAGCAAAATTTCATCGAATACTGTTACTGAGATCCCCAAAAAATATAAATATATATAGATATACACCAGAATAAACGACTACCAGTGTTGTGCACCAGAATTGCTCGTTTAAAGGTACAAGATATAATAAGATATTTTGGTATCGTGGTCCCGAGTATCAAAAATGAATTAAGACAGTCATATTAAAGAAGGATTTCCATTCGGATCGATATAAAAATCGCGAAAAAAAGAAAATCCTGGAAAAAATAATAACAAGGGACGTTACGCCTATTTCGGGCCGTCAAGGTATTTTTTTTAATGGAGGATAGGCAGGCGTTTGACCACGATCACACCTGATGATAAGTGATGATGCGGTCTACGGTGGAGCGCGCTTACCTATGAGATACCTATAAGGGCAGGGCATTCCACTCCTTGGCAGTTCGCATAAGGAATGTTGAAGCGAAACGCTTCGTGCGTATTTGTGGAATACCTACCATGTAGCGATGCCGAAGTGCCGATTGTCTGGTAGTCCGATGGTGAAATGGGGACGGAGGAATAAGGTTGTGCAATTCCTCAGCACACTCTCCGAAAAGTATCCTATAAAAGATCGTTAACATGATTCACTGTCAAACATCAGTTATTTTGTCTATATTCTGTGGTATACTCGTCTCTGTCGACTAATGAGATAAATTGATAATTTTTAGACGACTAAAACAACTATCTAGGGATGCTTATAGAAAAGGTTTATAGATCATTCATTCCCATTAATTCACTTATTATGAGAACTTAAATTAATTACTTAGTAATAAGCGTTAAGGGGGGCGTTAAAGAGATGGATTACTTAATGCTGTTTCAAATGTTGTTTAAAAAAAAATGTTTAGCACACTTGAAACTTTGTATTTGGTAACCCTACACAGAGATGACTGAGATGAGTGGATGAAAAATGCGGGAAATTAAAAGACCGCGATGATAGATGACACGGTAATGACATTAGGGGTTTAAAGTGTTTTGGGATTTGGAATAGTATTAATCATGGTGCCATGGTAATGTCATTCGGGGTTTTTAAGTGTTTGGGGATTTGAAAGAGTACTTGGCAGGAGCAGTAATAATGCTATTGGATTATAGGAAATTATTTATTTTTGCAAATGGTAGAGATATAGATGTATGAAATTTAAATCGCGTTTTTGTATTGGGTGCCTCTCTAGCACATTAAGAATCTTGTTCTTCGAATTAGGGGTATTACAATACACATCTGCGCTTTAAGATGACCAGGCTAGTCACTTCACTAGCGACATCTGCACCGCGAATCACCGCGAATTTAACCATTGCAACTGTGACAACTTTGTCACAGTTGCAATGGTTAAATTCGCGGTGAATGACGGATGGTCAGCTGGCGCAATTGGTAACGCATTGGCCCGGCAATTCAAAAATGTGAGTTCGAGTCCCACGTTGACCAGAGTTGGTGATCATCGTTGATTTTTCATTGTGATTGACATCTGTATACACAATTTATAGATTTCAATGTGGTACGTTCTAAAATAAAAAAGGAAAATAAATATTTACACTTGTCAAACTTATGAATGTACAGGGGAAAAAATACCAACGGGTTTAACTTCTTAATGTAACACTAGGCAGGACTTATTTTTTCAAAATTTATATCAAATCATAAATATATAATTATGATTCATTGTAGCTTCAAAATATGTAGGTACATGTCTTTTTACGGTTGTTAAATTTTAAAAATCTTAGGTTGATGTAAAACCTAAATTGGTTTTATTTTTTTCACTTTTCTATAACTTGAAATTGATTTAGGTACTTAAGTACTTGACATTAGCTCCGTTCAGCCGATCTACTTCGTGAAGAGTCTATTCCAGGCCCAAGTTGATAAGAAGGCAATTTTAATAGCTGAGCTGCGGATTCCGCCCAAATTGATTTTTTAAGCCCAGCTGCTTCGGATGAATCACGTCGGACAATTAATTATGCTCAAGGCTATGAAACTCGCCGATGAATCGCTTGGCGCTAGGTGACAAGTTTTGTTTTGAGGATCAAATATCTACGTAATATAATAATAATAATAAAATGCTTAATTAAGCATACTACTTCACTACGTTTGCCATTTCACCATCTGAAGGTTGTCTGGAAGAGGTTGCTGTTTAGCGATAAGTCCTGTTGTTACCTGTATATTTATACCTTTTCATACTTTGTACCTTTTTTGTAGTGTGTAATCCTTTAGTAATGGTATAATATGATCGTTATGTCACGATTACAATCATGAAACCGTCCTGAAGTGTAAAGAAAATAAAAAAAAGTTTATATTTTGACGGTTCAAATTGCGTTCATGTATTGTATTGTTGCTGTATAATTTATTTTTTAAACAAATGTAAGGGGTCGAAGGATACTACGAGTAAGATATAATTTGTTGCTGTTCGCAGTCCCGGCGGCGCGGACCCGGGCATTATCTCACTCACCGCTGCACCGCGCATTGTCTTTCTTGAATGATATATTGGACAGCGACAGCAAACTTATATATTAACATATTCCAATGCACTGAAGTTAGTTTTTTGGCAGTTAGTAGCCGATACCTAGAGTCAATAACGACGACCAGCTCAATCAATGTATAGTTAGCAGTAAGTAAATTGTTAGTATCAATGCGTATATAATGTCACTCCTTTTAACATGTGTAGCTTGATTGTAAGTGTTAATTTAAGGAATAAAATAAAATAAATAAAAATAAAGGACAATGGGCACTTTTGTATGGGGAGTGTCCCATGGATGTATACTGTTGAGACATATGTCGTTTTAAAGCTCTTAATCGTAGTATTATTTTATTGTATGGCACCAACCTTGGACCACTTGCAGGGACCGAGCTATATAAAAAAAGAAGTTGCGCATATAAGCAGTTATATTTCCTTATACGCGGGATATAAAAAGATTTAGCGTATTTTATTCGAAAGAATATAAAAAATGCTTTATGTTTTTTGTATCAACACCAATGATAAAGTATTTAAAGGGACACAATGTACAGTTTTAAAAAATCGTCATTCTAAAAATTACTTGATACACAGCGAAATAAGAGTGTATACAAATAGTGTATTCTTTCATACAAAACACCTAACAACCGGCTACATAACAAGTACTTTGTAAAACAACAGTTTATATTGGCCACTCTTTTTTTTAAATTGCTCAGTCCCTGCACGTTATCCAAAGTTGGTGTCATACAATAAAATAATGCTAAGAGTAAACCCTTTCAAACGAGATATGTCTCAACAGTATACATCCATGGGACAAATTGCCCATTCTCCTTTCCACCATTTTTCTTATGCTACATTTTTAATTTTCTATTTATTCAAGTAGAATTGGTTATATAATTCAACATGTGTCTCTATCCCATGCTATGTTTACAACAATCCTGCTACCATTAATACTCTCCTTCGCTAACGCTTCAATCTGTTCCATTTAACTTAGAACATTAAATATGGTAACATGTCGTGGTCAGATCATAGATTTAGATTTTTTCACGATATCTTATTTTAGAATTAGTCACTTCAAATAATTGCCATATCATGAAATGATCCATTCTAAGATCTGTCCATGATATACACATATTTTTTTCATTATTAACACCCATCGATTCCCCTCTTTGTTTAAACATTATAATACATTTTTAATCTTACATATAAAAATATGCTTGCCTTGAGTTGGACTTTGACAGGTCAATAATAATAAAATAATAATAATTCAGCCTATATACGTCCCACTGCTGGGCACAAGCCTCCTCTCATGGGCGAAAGGGCTCGGGCTATAGTCCCCACGCTAGCCCAATGCGGATTGGGGACTTCACATACACCTTTGAATTTCTTCGCAGATGTATGCAGGTTTCCTCACGATGTTTTCCTTCACCGAAAAGCTAGTGGTAAATATCAAATGATATTTCGTACATAAGTTCTGAAAAACTCATTGGTACGAGCCAGGATTTGAACCCGCGACCTCAGGATTGAAAGTCAGACGTCATATCCACTCGGCCACCACCGCTACAGACACAATAACAGACAATAATAATAGACAGGTCAATAATAAGGATAAAAACAATTTCGCCGTTTCTCGTCAAAGTCAACGTGTTTTTCATGGCCCTCTAGATAGATTTCAAATTGAATTTGGGATCAAGAACTGTCTATTAGTACATTTTATCAAGTCAGGATTAAACGAAATATTAATTTGGTTCTTCTTATAACTTATTTTTGTTGTTAAAGGCATAATTAATGTGAACCTACCTGAGAGGTAATCTATTTCAAACAACAGTAACTTGTTATAAGATTAAATTACGGAGTTTGCGCGATAAAATCGGATCTGGAAAATTTTCAAGTCAAATGTATTCCCACTATGTATCAAAACAATTGAAAATACCGTAAAATAGTCCTTTTTCGCTGAATGATTTCACGTTTACTATATTAAAACGGCCCGATTCGAAGAATGATTAAGACATGTTTAAGATCTTGGAAAGATCGATAACTAAACGACATGTCAAAATTGACGTTTATTTCGATTCCGCTGTGATCCCAATAAGATCTATCTACGATATTTCTAACGTCAAAGTGACATTGGTTGCCCGAATCGAGCTGCTTCTGTCAATTATATATGAGAACTTGTCTAAACCAGAACTTATCGTTATCGTATCTCATTCTTAGAATCCAGCCGAAATACTTATTATACTTCTTTGTTACATGTCTATACTTTATAGTATCTAAAAACATCTACATAATTTACTTAATTTTGGAGCAAAGTAGGACAATTTCACGGTAGGCACATTACATATTTAGTTCTCATTTACCTCTATAATTTAAAGATACAGTAATGATACAGGTACAGTAAAGTTTAAAAACTTTCACTACTTATAAGTTTATTTTTAATACCTTTAATTTTTATTTAATTTTGAAAGGTGCGAAATGAAACAAAAATTAAATTCCTTGACTGTACAAAAACAAAGCACTACTTCGAAAGCCGCAATAAAATAGTACATTATGATACATGTGTGCTAAGTAGGTCATTACCAGGGCCCGTACTTTTCATGCCGTTGATAGAAAAATGACGTTACGCTACATAGAGTATGATTCCAATTAATATTTTCGTAATAATTAATCATTTATCAACCTCTTTAGGTAAGTTATACATATACTTGACAATCAGTACAGAAACGTCTAACTGACTTTCATCTTATTGTCACTCAAATAAATAATAGATTATTAATTTATTAAATAATACATATTTTTGATTTTTAACAGCGTAACAAGCTTTTATCCTCGTAACAAGTATTTATTTTGATACCCGTCAATAAGTAGTTATCTGTAGTATTGTAAAACAACTCCCTGTATGTTAAATTACGTCATTTTTGCGTCAACGGCATGAAAAGTACGGGCCCTGGTCATTACACACGAGGCGATACTGTGCGCGCGAGCTGCAAGCAAGAGCGCAATAAGAAAGCCGATGTGTGTAATGACCAATGCACACGCGTTTCATACGACGTTTTTCAACACACTTGCGAGGAACAAGAAGAAAGTTTCATATTAATCCAATTTTAATTGTTAAAACGGTTAGTAAGTTTTGCATCTGTCATACTAATCTCTACTCGACCAATTTAAGAAGACTCCGTTTCCATGCATATTATAAGCAATCAGTTACCTTCTTAAATCAGTCGGATAATATAATGAAAAAGTACGACTGTTATAATATACTGAAAAAGCACGCGTATTTAATATCTATGTTTATGAGCAAAAAATCGGTGGAATAAAAACGCCGTTTTGAGCAAGTGTGTTGAAAAATACGTTTATCAGTGTCTCACAATAGCAAGCCCAGAGCGCCATGAAGTTATAATAACTTGTTATGGTTTAGAGGCGACCTTGATGATCGTCGTTGCGATTGGGCGTGCACCTCACCCACAATTTTCACTTCGTTTCGCATGCACCTATCAGCGTGAGCGCTCTTCAAGGTCAAAAATAAATAAAATCAAAACCGTAACAAGTTATAACATCGGAATCTGGCTCCTTGTAAAACTTCCAACTGTTAAAACGTAATTTAGGTTTTAATAATGGGCGCCATAAATATCTGAGCGCTTAATTGCTCCTCATTAAGGAAACTAGAGTCTAGTTATTTTCTGTTTACTGCCCTAGGGCGATAATGAACATTCTGTGTTATGCGATAATGATGGGGAAGGGGGCAGGAAATGGCTAGTGTTTAATTTTTTTAAGATTTTCATCAGATTATCCACTAGAGATTAATTTAGAGTAAATAATAAAAAAAATGATTATCTCGGATTGATTATTGTTATACCTAGACAAACATATTTGTAGATATAGATGTAGTGTAGGGATGCCCGGCCGGAAACAGGCAGGCTGTCGATCACTTACAAACATATTTTGTGCGTATAAATATAAAAGTTAAAATGTTTGAACAAAGAATATATAATTACAATAATAAAGAAAAGGAAAGTGAAGTAATTTCTATTCTTCAAAATTCATTACTATTTATATCAATATTGAATACATATGCTGAGGTTCGGCTGATTTTACGGTTTAACTCAAGTGATTAAAAAACACATTTTTAACTAGCTTAATGTTAATATGACTCACGACAGTATCAAGAGGTTTCATTTGTTCCTGAGTCATAGATATTTTCTATGTATTTGAGTACCCACAACACAAACCATCTTGAGCTTAACGTGGGACTTAGTCAATTTGTGTAAAAATGTCCCTATAATATTAATTAATTTTTTATTTCTTTATAATTCTATGGATAAAGTTACCGATTGAGTTGAAAAAATTCAAGAAGGTTGAAAATAACGCGTCAATGAGTCGAACATTTTGTAATTGTACTTGACATATAATTACCGTGTTTTGTGCAACTTGCCATTGGTAATATCCCCACAATCTTGTTAATATTTTAGTTCCCAAGTAAGAGAAGACTTTACTAATTAAAGCGAGTCAAAGACAATTTATGGTATATGCCAAAATGTCTAATTAGAGACAGAGTTGAGACATCTTTTGAACATGTTTTACTTAAAAATATTTAAAACATTATAATAGGTAATATTATATCAGTAGTATAATTCCGACCATGTATTATATGGTCGGAATCGGCCATACACAGCAACAAATGGGTATAATACCCATTTGTTGCGTGTATGGCGGCGGTCACGTGGGGTAGAATTTATAAATAATTAAATATGTAAAAATACCAATTTTTTATGAATTTATAAATATTCAATATATATTGTTTTCTCATTAACACACACACAAGCCTTATTGAGCTTACTGCGGGGCTTAGTCAATTTGAGTAATAATGACCTATTATATTTATTTTCTTTATTCATCCATTTAATTTACGTAAAACGCAAAAGCACAAGAAAATATATGTACATCAAATAAACCAAGCCGTAAAACAACCGAAACAACAAAATAAACGAATAATTTATTCAAAGCGCGGTAATGACAGCGCGACATGGTAATGACCATCGAGGCCACGGTAATGATCTGTCGCGTGAACACCGTAAAGTACTGTGGGGTTAACCCGTGAACGGAATAAATTCGAATTGCAAATATCTACTAAATCAGAGGACCAAGTTATTGGTAATATCTGTTGTCTTTGTTAATGGTTCTATGTGTGTTTGTCAGTTTAAGGGCCTGCTAAAAATCCAAATAAATATTTTTTCTTTAACTAGCAACCCGCCACGTCTTTGCACGGGTATTAATTGTACACTTACGGTCTTTAATTGTTGAGGCTTCAAACTAATTTGGTTATTTAATGCCGTAAGTATTAAACAAAATGGAAACCAGATGAACTCCCGTTCAGTAGTTTTTTAGTTTATCGCGAACACAAAATAAACGGACAGACAGACGGACATGACGAATCTATAAGCGTTCCGTTTTTTGCCATTTGGCTACGGAACCCTAAAAAAGACAAACGCGGCGCGTGACTTTGTTTTAGTAGGTGTAGTAATTTAAAAAAAAAATTGCAGACGATACGTGTGTTTGATAATAATTAGTTTATTTTTAGAGGAGTTCAATTAAGTAATTAATATTCATATTAGACATCATAATGATGCCTACCTATACTAGTACTAGCAGAATATGTTATGTTAACATAATAATAATATACTAATGATGTTATTGTATGTAAATGTTTTAATTTGTGAACTTATGGACTCTCCACGAGGTGAAATTTGTTCGTTTATGAAATTTGACAAATCACAAATACACAATTGAATTGATTGATAATTTACATAGTATTTTTGTAAAGTACTACTTAAATTAATTACTAATATAAAAACAATACTAAATAAAAAAATATACATAGTACGAATACGATTCCACCAGCGTGCATTCGGCCAGCCGAGTTTAAAAAATCGTAATGCTTTTTAGATTATATTACGGCTGCAAAAAATATATAAATAGCGATCTTGTGACCTCTCTCTAGTAACTTATAGTTCGAAGCCTGATTAAACATTTTTCGCTCGATATAAACAAAAAAACACGAACAGGTTTAAAACCAATATTAAAATTTCTACTTTACGCAAAAGCTCACGAAAATTTCTTCTTTAAATGTGTAATTTTTGATCGAACTAATCGTATACCTTTTTTATTAAAAAAAATAAAAAAACAAAAGCAATGATATCCGCGATACAGGGCACGCACAGCCATCCACTCAGTGCTCAGCGAGCTGCATTCAAAGAAGCAGAACTCAAGCGCGTGGTTGTTTTGTGCGATAAACGCAGCGTTAAACGCAATGCGTTTGCAGCACACCCAGTTTAAATCAGTTCATCTAATAACACTTCTTCCTAGACAGCAATGGTGCCGTTTGAACAGACTGAGAACGGGACACGGCCGAAGCAACTACTTTTTGCACAGGTGGGGATGGAAGGACTCAGCATTGTGTGAATGTGGTGAAGAGACCCAAACCATGGAACACATTATCCAGCGCTGTCCTCTGCATTCATACTCTGGACCACCGGAAGACCTACTATATCTCACAACCCATGCAGCTGCATGGCTGAACACACTGAATGTTGACATTTGACCTTATTATGTTGTAATTTTTAAATTCTAATTGATTGCCTATATGTTAATACTTGTGCCATACGACTAAATAAATCTAATAACACTAGGTACATTATTTTCGCGGTAATCGCATTGTCATTTTTTCTACATTCCGTTTTGACGCATGCGTTCAACGCTGCGTTTAACCGCATGCGTTAAACGCATGCGTCAACGGTATACATAATAATAACTTAAGAGCACGTGAATAATTAAGAGAACTTTTCAAAGAAACTAATATTTTTACTGTAGTTTCCCAACACATCTATGATAGTATTATTTATGTTGTTAAGAATCTAGACTCCTTCACTAAGTATTCAGATGTCCATAACTATAACACTAAAAATAAAAATAAGCTTTCTATCAGAAAGTTTCGTGTCCGCAAAGTACAAAAGTCATTGGTTGGGCAATGCATTAATTTTTATAACAAGTTACCTGACGATGCTTTAAGATTACTCTTGCCAGCTCTTAAGAATTACTTTAAAAAGTCATTGATGTTGAAGGCTTATTATTATTACAGAGTCGAGGACTACTTGACAGACAAACATGCATGGTCCAAACCCAAACCAGAAACTGTTAGAAAAAGTAGCAATTAAAATTATAGTATTGTGTGTATATCTAAAATCATTGTATAGGTGACACAGCTCAGATAAGAAAGCACATCAAATATTTTTTGTAGGTATAGCAATCTTGACAGATTAAGTCTACGACAAGAGACGACGTCTGATGACTTATATCATGTATATTCTCATTTCTTTATTCTATTTATTTTTCTTTTCCTTTTGTAAGAATTCCATATGTTTTCGGAAAGAGCTACATATTGGTATGATTTAATATGACATAATTATAATTTTTTTAATCAAATTTCTATAAAGAAAACTAGCTACTGTATGTAATTGCATGATTTAGTCATCTGAATTGTATTTTTTTTCTTATTTAATGCATGTTAGTTATAAGATGTAATGTTTTGAAACGATGTGTCCCGCCGAGTTTCTTGCCGGTCCGTATTGGGATACCCTCTTCCAATTGAGGGGGGATTTAAATCTTCTCGGGTCAGAGGTGTAGGGTTAGAGCCGCTGTAGCTTTATTTGACGTTCATACGCGCATTGTAATATGCCTACTTGAATAATAAACAATCTTTATCTTTATCCGAAGTGAATTTGAAATAGAGGTGTATTGTAAGAGAAAACTTTGTGCGATAAACCATCGCATAAAACAATAGCGCGCTTCACAGCGCTAATAACCTCAATGCACCTTATCGTAAATGTGCGATGGCTGTCACTTGGAACTGTTTGTTCTCATTTCTGGTGTGCACATTATGATGGCAAAATACTAATTTTGGCTATATTTTGCAACTGTTTTGCTGGAACGTTGGCATGTTTAATTATGTCATTATGTCGTCACAAGTTTAAAAAATGAACTCTGTAATTATTGGGAATAATACACCTTCAAAACGAAACCTATAAAAACCATACTTATTTTACGACCGTCGGGTTATTAGACAACCGGTCTGGTCTAGTGGGTAGTGACCCTGCCAATGAAGCCGATGGTCCCGGGTTCAAATCCTGGTAAGGGCATTTATTTGTGTGATATGAGCACGGATATTTGTTCCCGAGTTATGGGTGTTTTCTTTGTATTTTAGTATTTATAAATATTTATATATTATATATATCGTTGTCTAAGTACCCACAACACAAGCCTTAATGAGCTTACTGTGGGACTTAGTCAATTTGTGTAATAATGTCCTATAATATTTATTTATTTACATATACATATATCTTTATTATATAAAAATGGAAATACTTTAGAAGAAAATACGTACATGATACATACACGCCTAAGGGTTCTGTACCCCTAGTGTAAATTTATTCGATAGCGAAACATGACATACGCGTTTGCGTTAAGTCTCGTTTTGTATGGGATTTTGAGTTTCCAAAACGTCCCGCTTGGCTCGCTGTTTCTAAATCCCATACAAAATGAGACTTAACGCAAACGCGTACGTCACGTTTCACTATCGAATAAATTTACACTAGGGGCTCGGAGCTAGACTTTGCTGTGTTACAGAAAAAACATATTTATAAAGTTTATGTATATCTATTTGTATTTTCTTATATTAAGTATATTTATGTATATTATTTACTTAATACCCGCAACCCAAACTTTGTCTGGAAGAGATCGCTCTTCAGCGATAAAACCGCTTGTTATCTGGCTCTATCCTTAATTAATTGTTTTTTCATCACACTTGCTCGAAAAAGATCTTATTTCATGCAGGTGTGCTGAAGGACAAAGGCCTATTTTGTTCCCACGGGAGTTATGGAAAAAACAGCTATAACTCCCTAGGAAATTATAGCTGTTTTTTTTAATTATGTCAGTTATTCATACAAACCAAGTAGCATACATGAGTTTTACTTTTAAAATACTGACGTTTATAATTTAATATTTTTGTTTAAGTTTATAATTATTTAATTTGAATAATTTAACAGCCGTGTAAAATATTTTTACATAATTTTCAATCGTGGCTGAATGCAGAATAGGTCTGTGCCTTCGACGCCTCACCTGCCAAGAAATTACAAAATGGCGGACGAATGTTTGATAATGTCACCGTATTTAAAAAATATCCTCCGGGGGTAAGAATATTGCAAACTCAGGTCTTTAATTCCCTCTAGCCTCCGACTGTCGGGAATTACCACCCGCGTATCCAAAATTTCACTTACCCCCCGGGGCACAATGTACTATTATATGTACATTAATCTTAAGAGACATTATATCAGTATAACATGCCCAGTTGGGCTAATATGGTCGGCTCTTTATCATTTGTCACCATGCCTGTCACGTTCTCACAAGCATGTAAGTGCGAAAGTGACGGGCATAGTGACAAGCGATAAAAATAAAACCATGCTGCCACTGCAGGGAAGCAAAATAAGATGTCTCAGTACACATGTATTCTTATTTACTGGCCGAGTTGCATACAATTTTTTCTGTTCGACAGAGCCGAAAAGCAGCAACTTGGTTTATCATAGAGGGCCAAAAGTTGATGTTTTACTGCCGGAGACCAAAAAAAATAATTACTCTATTACATACCCACTTATACTTATTCTTAAAGACTGCGTAAGTACCTGTAATTATTTTGATGAAGTAATAGGCACCCTCAGTTTATTTCAGGGACCCTCATTTTGGGTCGCCACTCAACAAATTATACCAACCTACGTTAAAATACCTTAGTCACATTGTACTGTGTAACCAGCCACAGAGGCGATTTAGAGTTCGACAAAATTAAAAACTAGACTGTGGGCGGGATTGCGGTTTTGATAGTATTCTTCTTCTACCTCCTCGTTCTCTCATTAGACTTAAATCGACCGGGATATTAACCGTGATAACCTTTTATATTGTTTTTGAGCTCCCGATATTTCAACGCAGTTACATGCATCTTGTCATCAATACTGTCGTTCCCTCGTTGCTGAGGATTTCGAACCCAAAGGGGCTTTCTCTCCATTTCACGCGGTGGTAATCCATGTGGACTGCCGGTGCAAACTGCCACCAGCCACTTCATAGCGTTCGACTATCTCATGCGTGCCCCACCCTGAGCACGTTTGCCGGTCATTGAGGTTCATTGACAATATCATATCTCGAGATGCGATTTCTGTCTATCGATGGACTGTCCATTTTGAATAAAGTTTTCAGTGTACGAATATTCTTAGGGTCTAGAAAATACAGGTTTTCATGTAAATAAGCTTTATAAACTGGAAGTTCTCAGAACCAAAATAAATATAAATTGTTACTACCAAGACCCTGCGACGGGCAATGGTATGGTAAAGTCGTTGTGAATGCCAAATCCGTTATGTGCTCGATTTTTGAATAAAAAAATACCTTTTAACAAAAGACATATGGTATTAATTAATTTGATTGAAATCCATCGCAGAAACCGACGTATACTGCCAGAAACGCAAATTACCTGATACGCAGATGACCATGATTATTACTCATATTACCATCTACGCAGAAGACCAGATTTTAATTTTGCAAATGACCGGATACTCAAAATACTAGATCAATCAATCTACGCATAGTGCCAGAAACGCAAATTACCTGTTTCGCACATGACCATGGCTGTATACGCCGCACACTGGATTTGGCATTCTGAACGACGATAATAACTTCCGATAGGTTATTGGCGTGTTCTGAATTGAAGTGCACAATTTGTACAGTTGCTCTTTAGTCTCACCTAGGCAAGCGAGAAATATACACGTACTATTGAGCTCCCGCACACAAAAAAAGATTTTGTGATTATATAAATAATACACGCCGTATGTAGATCTAAGAAATTTATGAGCATATTCCATTATATTTGACGACCGGTCTGACCTAGTGACCCTGCCTATGAAGCCGATGGTCCCGGGTTCAAATTCTGGTAAGGGCATTTATTCGTGTGATGAGCATGGATATTTGTTCCTGAGTCATGTGTGTTTTCTATATATTTAAGTGTTTATAAATATTTATATGTTGTATATATCGTCGTCTAAGTACCCCGAACACAAGCCTTATTGAGCTTACTGTGGGACTTTAGTCAATTTGTGTATAATATTTACCTATTTATTTATTCATGAAATCCTATAAAATCAAAATAAATCAAGTTTTTTTCTGTCTATTTTACAACTAGGGATTAAATCGTGTAAGTACCCATACAGGGATTTGAAATAAGGACCTCCAGCTTGGCCCTGCATGAGGTCCCGCCGACTTCAAAGCCTGCAGTTTCAAAATCTGAAAACGTTTTTTTATCTCGTTTCGTTGGCCTTACTTTTTTTTTTAATACTACGTTGGTGGCAAACAAGCATACGGCCCGCCTGATGGTAAGCAGTCTCCGTAGCCTATATACGCCTGCAACTCCAGAGGAGTTACATGCGCGTTGCCGACCCTAAACCCATTATCATTACACAAAGATAATATCAGAAAATACCTCGAAATTCATTACCATCCATAACCTTTTTAATACCTTAATTCAAGGACCATAATTTTTGTATCCGCAACGCAGGCTTCGTCAGGTGAACACAAACTCATAATCAGCTACAGGCTTTCGGCCCGATTCGAAGAATGAGTAAGTAAGTAAGTAAATATTCTTTATTGCACCACAAAGAAAACTAATTTTAAAACAGATTTGCAATGTAAAGAAAGGTAGCTACAGGCGGTCTTATCGCTGTTAGAATGAGATACGATAACGATAAGTTCTGGTTTAGATAAGTTCTCATTTAGATATTATTTGTATGTCGTATAATTTTTTGGACCCGAGTAGGTCCTTAAACTACGGCCAAAAGAGAGGTATGGGCATTGTGAATGTCATTCGCTTTGTGTGGTAGAGCACAGCACAGCGGATGTCATTCCAGATCTAGAGCAGAGCTCAACTTGTGTTATTTGGCTACGGTTTTCTGTAAGGTGGAGGTAACCTTACAGAAAACCGTAGCCAAATAACACAAGACCCTACTCGTTAGTGTTGTGTTCCTGCCGGTGAGTAAGGTTTCCAGAGCTCAAGGGGGGGGGGGGGGGTTAGGGTCGGCAACGCGCATGTAACTCCTCCCCTGCAGGCGTACATGGGCTACGGAGACTGCTTACCATCAGGCGGGCCGTATGCTTGTTTGCCACCGACGTAGTATAAAAAAATAATTGACAGAAGCAGCTCGATTCAGGCAACCAATAGCACTTTAGAAATATCACAGTGCAATGATTGCACTGCAATCGAAATAAACATCGTGTACATGTCGTGTAGGTATAGATGTTTTAAACGTGTCTTAATCATTCTTCGAATCGGGCCGGAATAATGTAGCTGATTATGAATTTGTGTTCACCTGACGAAGGTTGCGTTACAGCAACGGTAAAATCTGCAAAAGGCTTCGTGAACTTACTCTTAAAGTATACATTAAAAACCGCCCTCACAAATAAAAAGCACCCTCTAACTCACAGCCAGCAGGCAGTGTGCCCAGCAAACTAGCCGCATTTCCCTGTTGAATGGCGATGCTAATTCTACTAATTTTATTTTAGATACTGCATCTATCAATCAAATTATAAAGTCGTAACAAAATTGTATACTTGTATAAGGATATATCGTATCAACTGTAAAGTCGGAATACGTTTTTATCTCGTTTCGTTGGCCTTACATTAGACATAAGAGTCGTATATCAGAAAATACCTCGAAAGTCATTACCATCCATAACGTTTTCGAGAGGTGGAGCTCACGTCGAGAATGATTTGTGAGGGTGGCCCTGCTGCTGATTACTCATAACTAGATAGAGCTAGACTTGTACAATTCTCGATAACGTTCTCTGATTTTTTATGGGAAATGTTCTAGTTAGACAATATTTCCCATAAGAAACAGACGACGGAAGCAGCGGACAAGACGATTAATACAAATCATTTGATTGCATAAATATGAAATGACTTAAACGGAGGTGGAGCGCTTCAGATCTTCCATTTAGGAAGTCATTGGGTCAAATATTACAAGTTTTTATATTTGCGTCTAAATATTGTCTGCCTTTTGGATATTTGATATGGAAACGAATAGTATAAATGAGGCTGCAAATACTGTTTTTCTAATAAAAACTTTTTAAGTTTTATTGTCACCCCTAGGTTGAAATATCAGCTGGCAGATTGCGTAATTTGGTAACAACGTCATTTGCGGGAAATGCTTATCATTAAATCAAGAAGGGATTAAAGGACAGGGATTTTCCTACAATAAGGAATAAAAAAATTATACTTTTGAATATACTCTGGAAGTCCGAATTGGTTCTTTGAGAAATTTCAACAAAGGTTTCTTATAAAGATAGAAGGAACAGAATGGTCGCGAAACTGGCGAAATAATAATATTAATGTAATAAATGTGAAATTCGAGAAAAGTTTGAATGTATGCGTATATTTTCGCAATAAGAGCTAAACGGATTCGAATGGATTATGGCATACATATAGATTATGTTACGATGTAGTAGGTATTAGAGGTGAAACTGTTTTTTTTTTCATATTTAATTTATTTTTATAAATTAATTATTCATTGGAACTTTATACAAGATTTGTAAACAATCAAGTTCTCCAGATAGATGTACAAGTTTCCGCGTATATTTAAGAAAAAAGGGGCCCACTGGTTAACAGTCCATCGGACGGTATCGGCATGTCTGTTGTTTGGAACTATCAACTGGCAAGCCGATACCGTCCGGCGGACTGTTAACCAGTGGGCCCCTTTAGAGCGCGAATCGTATAACTCATAATGTGAGATCTAGTGAACGGCAATCCGCGTCCAATGTAAATCAAGGTTCGGATAAAATAAAAGTTGTTCGCGATTGAGTCGTCGAACGCTTTAGTGAGTTATTTCACTAACTTCCCCTTATTGCTACCAACATGTTTGTTGACCTTTAAGGCAAATAGGTGTTAGGATTTATCGCTTACTATTATTATATTGCTTATGCCACAGGACACGCTATTGTACGGAAACCATTTTAGATTCTATCAGACCAATTCAAACGTGCAATCATTGAATGGCAATGGCATTGGGCATTGTCAATGTCATCTCGCTTGGTGTGGTAGGGCACAGCCAGTGGATGTCATTCCAGATCTAAAGCAGAGCCCAACTGGGGAAGTACCTCCACCTTAAAGATAACTGCAGCTAAATAACACTAGACCCTACTCATAGTGTTGTGTTCCTGCCGGTGAGTAAGGTTGCCAGAGCCGAACGGGAGGGGGGGGGGGGGGTTAGGGTCGGCAATGCGCATGTAACTCCTCTCCTGCAGGCATACATAGGCTACGGAGACTGCTTACCATCAGGCGGGCCGTATGCTTGTTTGCCACCGACGTAGTATAAAAAAAATCGTCATCATATAATATTAATTCAACTAACACAAACGGGACTTAATCGCGTATTCAATCGAATATCGTTAGTGTTGTGTGTCAGAGTATCATCCCTAGTACACAAAATGTTCAAGTCAATAAACAAGATCAAGTGCGGGTAGTTCGAAAACTCGCGCGGCTAGATGTTGATGTCAACTTTAGCCAGTCTTCTCCGAGACCACGGGGACAACGCCGTCCTCGAAACGTTGGAGGTAGATTTAAAACTTAGTACGCGATTAAGTTCCGTTTGTGTAAGTTAATAATGTGTAAAAATCCTAAAAGTTTAAATCTGTGTCATCAGACATACCGGAGCAGCCAAGTTAAAAGATAAAGATAGTTTATTATTCAAAAATCGGCCAAGAGCATATCGGGCCATGCTCAGAGTAGGGTTCCGTAGTTACTCTTCCGTCACAATAAGCTAAACTGGAGCTTAAAGTATGGTAGATTGTTAACCAAGGGATGAACTGTGGGTGTACGTCTTTTTACTATGAAGGGGAAACTTTTTGCGATAACTCAAAAACAGCTAAACTGATCATATCCGCTATAGTTTTCATTTAATGTCTTTCTTAAGCTCTACTTCCAAGAGTTTTTCATATTTTTTGGACCTATGGTTCAAAAGTTAGAGGGGGGGGGGACATGTTTTTTTTTCTTTCGGAGCAATTATCTCCGAATATATTCACTTTATCAAGAAATGTTTTTTGAAGACCCCTCTTAGTTTTGAAAGATCTTTCCAACGATATCCCACACTGTAGGATTGAATAAAAAAAAAAAATTCACCCCCACTTTACGTGTAGGGGAGGTACCTTAAAAAAAATTTAGATTTTATTGTACGACTTTGTCGGCTTTATTGATTTATATATCTATGCCAAATTTCAGTTTTCTAGCACTAACGAACACGGAGCAAAGCCTCGGACAGACAGACAGACAGACAGACAGACGGACATGGCGAAACTATAAGGGTTCCTAGTTGACTACGGAACCCTAAAAAGGCATATTACAATACGCTTATGAACGTCAAATAAAGCAAGTAAGATACGACCTTGGGCCTTACTTACTTCTCTTTCCAAAACCGTTTCTGTCGAGTCGATGGCGACGGCGCGGTATCTAGGGCGTCCAGACGGTCTTCGGCCATCTGGAGCTCCAGAGTACGCAGTCCAGATTGGGTAATAAAATACAAGCTAATACTATTAGTGATTTCACATACAAAATCACTAATTAATAGTGTTAGTTTGTATTTTATTATGCAATAGGCCCCTTAACGAACGAATTGAACACGAAACTCTATAATTTTTTTTTCACCACACCTACAAAGGCCCTCTTGATAGTTCAAAAACTAATGAGAAAGTTGCATTTTATCCACATGTGGAGCAAAGTAATCAGGTACAAATTTTTAGTTGTTTCCTTATGTTAGCTGGTAGAATTGACGTTTAAATGATGATTTTGAACCATCATTTTTTTTATTACCTTCATTTGGATTTGATTTGGTTTGATTCTTTTGGTATTTCATAGTTATTTTTTCCTTGCGTTGGTGTAGTGAAAAAAATTTTTTTTTCACTCGGAGTCAAAGTTTGTTTAACCGTCGTGCCTTGAAACTCTCGCAACGCTCAAGATTCCACTTTTCGAGCCACTTGTTACGCTCGTAGTTCAATTTCAGAATCTTTCGCTTGCTCGGGTATCAATATTAGCAGGAGCGGTTAAACAACAACTTTGCCCCCTTGTAAAACAAATAACTATTTTAAACTCGATGGGTACGGTGACAATATATATAACCTTAAAAAGTCAAATCTCGAAAATTGTATTGAAATAACATCTGTCAGCGTAGCCTTCCTGTTAGAAAAATACTTAACTGAACTTAAAACTGTACCCCTAGTGTAAATATTTTCGATAGCGAAACGTGACGTACGCGTTTGCGTTAAGTGTCATTTTGTATGAGATTTTTGACTTTCTAAAACGTCTCGCTTGGCGCGCTGTTCAAAAACCCATACAAAATGAGACTTAACGCAAACGCGTACGTCACGTTTCGCTATCGACTAAAATTACACTAGGGGTACTGAACACTAGGAGTAATTTTTCGTATAGTTCCTATACGACCAAAAAAAAAATTGAATGACACGTCTCCCCTTATCTCTTCGACCGTCCAAAACGTCAACCGGCGCGCGGGACTCAAAACCAACCTTTGTGCATTCGATTAGATTCAATATGACGTGCGCACGACGACGACGTATGACGTGCGCACGACGACGACGTATGACGTGCGATATGACGTGTGTGACGTGGTGTTCGAAGGGTTAACTTTGCTCAAAATAGATATTGAAAGGAATTTCTATTAATTCAGTTCGACTTTGAAAGTGAAAGTTCTACCGCAGAGCACTTAGAAAAGTTATATTTGGAAGTTATAAATTTAATTATAAGTTATAAGTCTCAAACTAATTGTTTGATGTCGCGTTACTTACGTAGTCCAGTTTTACGGGTGCTAGTATGGTGAATAGAAAATAATGTATAGTAGCTATTTTCAATCATAATTCTAAGAAAATGATAGTAGACTTATTGCGTGGGATAGGTAGTTTACATTGTACCTACACTATAATATATATTACAGTACATATGGTGCTATTTTCCCGCACGAGTGCGGGACTGTGCACTTTCCGTAGATATGTCTAAAAGTTGAAGCTTTAAAGAACCATATATACTGTAAAACGTTGTAAGAACGTGCGTGTGGTGCGAATAGGTACCTACCTAGAACCTCCACCTTACAGAAAACCGCAGCCAAATAACACTAGACCCTACTCATAGTGTTGTGTTCCTGCCGGTGAGTAAGGTTGCCAGAGCTCAATGAGGGTGTGGGGTGTTAGGGTCGGCAACGCGCAAGTAACACCTCTGGAGCTGCAGGCATCCATAGGCTACGGAGACTGCTTACCATAAATAATATGATTCAAATATCATTTCGATGTTAGTGTACGTTCGAATTGAACCGGTATGTAAATTACAGGAAACCACACGGTAGGTTATTTCACTGCTGAATATTTAATTCGTCTGTGCAAGTAGTGATGAGGCTTTACGTGAAATATTTCAGGCCGTTTGTTTAGTTTGTTGCTCAAATTTACCCATAGATGTCGCTGTACCCGTTGCAAACTGGATAACGTTAGTTTTTATAGAGCCTGTATAAAATAATTCCATATAACGGTAACACTAGACCCTACTCATAGTGTTGTGTTCCTGCCGGTAAGTAAGGTTGCCAGAGCTCAACGAGGGGGGGCGGGTTTAGGGTCGGCAACGCGCATGTAACTCCTCTGTAGTTGCAGGCGTACATAGGCTACGGAGACTGCTTACCATCAGGCGGGCCGTATGCTTGTTTGCCACCGACGTAGTATTAAAAAAAAAAACTTATGTAAACAGAAGTGAAAAATATTAAAAAATCGGACAAGTGCGAGTCGGGCTCGCCCACCGAGAGTTCCGTACTTTTTAATATTTGTTGTTATAGCGGCTACAGAAATACATCATCTGTGAAAATTTCAACTGCTATCACGGTCCATGAGATAAAGCCTGGTGACGGACAGACGGACGGACGAACGGACAGCGGAATCTTAGTAATAGGGTCCCGTTTTACCCTTGGGGTACGGAACCCTAAAAATGAGCAATGCTATTATAAGTTGAATTGAATCGTTTCACAATTAAAAATCGAAAAAACATCTTGTATGGAGGGTCCAAATTCTTATTTCACTCCATCTGCCGTAGGTGTGAGTATTGTTAGGTGTTTCTTGTAACATGTATCAATAATAACATATAAAGGTACACATTTTTTTTTCTACTCGTCGACTGTAATGGTTGAATTAAGATTTCGTATACCTAAACTGTAATTGGGTACTTTTCATGTATGGGCTCCCAACTCAACTATAATATTCATTTCGAAACGGTTTAGTCAGCTATAATGAAATTGACCAATCACAACTCGCTGCGTTCAAGAGGACAAAATAAAACGATAGCTCAAATTAATTATTTGTTTTAGGTTGTGTATCGTAGAAACAATTGCTTCATAAGTCATAAACACACATTTGACACCCTTAATATAGCAACATCCATAGACTACGAAAACCGTTTACCATTGCTTGATAGTCTCCATAGGCTACGGTGTCGAAAATCGAGAAAAAACTGTCGAGGAATTGAATTTAGTAAAGAGCAAGTACCAGGGCCTCATGAGTTACGAGAATGTGTCGTTGCCGGGACCCGGCGGGGCGCGTACGAGTATGAAGGTATCGCGGCTGTTCGCGTATCGCTGTGTACTTTTGGCTTGCTTACCTGTATGATTTTATTAAAGTATTATTTTTATTGACTCGTAGAAAAATTACTGTATACAATAGTGATATAATCAAGCTTTTCAATCTCATACCTCACTTTGGCAACTCAGCAAGCTTCGTTGCCAAAACACGGTACTCGACTGAAAAGCTCTCTATTATAACACGATTGTATAAAATACTATTAAAAGCTTATAGTGTTAAGGTCAACATTGCCATTTCAATTCTGGAACCACTCCATGCTACACACACACACAATAGTAAACATAATAGGTACACACACATATGGATTCTTCGAATCGGGAATGAGATACGATAATGATAAGTTCTGGTTTAGATAAGTTCTCATTTAGATATCGTTTGTTTGTCGTATAATTGACAGAAGCAGCTCGATTCGGGCAACCAATGACACTTTGACGTTAGAAATATCGTAGATAGATCTAATTGGGATCGGCGATACAGCGGAATCGAAATAAACGTCAATTTTGACATGTCGTTTAGTTATCGATCTTTTAAAGATCCTTCCAAGATCTTAAACGTGTCTTAATCATTCTTCGAATCGGGCCGATAATAGTAAAAAAATCAGGAAATAAAATTTAAATTTAACGTTATTTTTATGACAAACCAATAGCTCATCACTATTTCCACTCGATCGCTTCGCGGAACGTACCCATACTACGTGACCCGTTCAGGGGGGAAAATATAGTCTATAAAAAACCACGCTTTTCGTCACGTATTCAATATCCTCTAGATAATGCTGCACTTTTTCGAGTTATAATATAATATGACATATATACATATATATATATATATATATAATTGCATGTAATTGCATGATTTCTATAGTAATCTAAATTGTATTTTTTTTCTTATTTAATGCATGTTAATTATAAGATGTAATGTTTTGAAAAGATGTGTCCGGCCGAGTTTTTTGCCGGGCCATATTTAAATCTTCTCGGGTCAGAGGTGTAGGGTTAGAGCCGGTGTAGCTTTATTTGACGTTCGTAAGCGCATTGTAATATGCCTACTTGAATAATAAACTATCTTTATCTTTAACTTTATCATTATACTTTTATTAGGGCGGTTTCAGACTAGAGTATTTTTACGCGCGTATATTTATGGTCGTTTCGGTGGTACGAGCTTATACGTGCGTCACTTTTCCCTTCATTTGTCTTTTACGAGCCTTGGCGCGCGTTACTTTTACCTACAGTTGTTCTATTCGAGATTAAAACCCTTTTTTGAAACACAGGTGGCAACAGTGATACTGTTAGAACATATGTAAACTACATGCATCATAGACTTATACGTTTTACTGGTTGTTTACTATAGCAACGCTTTTATAATTTGCCTGTTTGTCATCCACAAAAATTAAACACACTCATATTTAAATCAAGTGGTTTTTCTCTATTATGGTAGCAGAGCTTATGGTAACAGTCGCTTAATGTGAAGTGAGCGTCTGCGGAGTGCTGTGTGCGTTATTCTTTATGTCGTGAAAATTCTGCGCACGAAATTCCAAAATCGAAATGGCGACGTCCAGTTCGGGGGCGGCTATTGTTCCAGCTATTGATAAATTAAATGGCATGGGGAACTACGGATCATGGAAATTCATGGTAAAGATGATCCTGATCCATGAAGATTTGTGGGAGTGCGTCGAGAGCAATGATGGTGTGAAACCTATTTGCGACGATAAAAAGAAGCAACAGAAAGCACTGGCTCGCATTTGTCTGAGCATAAACCCTGTGGCCATCACGCACGTGCGTAACGCAACTACCGCACGGGAGGCGTGGGTAAGTCTTCAGACTGCATATGAAGACAGGGGTCTTTGCCGAAGACTGGGCTTAATGCGGCAGTTGTTTGGGATGAAGCTCCAGGAGTATCCCGATATGGAATCGTATCTTACGAAGATATGTGATGTCGCACAACAATTAACCGACATCGAAGCTCCGCTGAACGACGAGTTTCTAGCTGTGATAATGTTAAGTGGACTCACATCTGACTATGACCCACTGATAATGGCGCTAGAAAACTGCAGTGTCAAAGTGTCGAGCGAGCTGGTAAAGCAAAAGTTATTACAGGAACATCAGCGCCGGGCTAACGGAACGGACACGAGTAGTGGTTCCGTGATGGTGGCGAAGCGACGTGACGAAAAGCCTGTCAAATGTTTCCGCTGCAAAAGGCTGGGCCACATTTCCAAGAATTGTCCAGAGAACAGGAAGACGAAGGGACCCGTTGCCAAAGAAATAGCACAAATGCTGAGCGCACTGTCGGTAGATGTGCAGAAGGATTTCTGGTACGTCGATTCGGGTGCATCGAGCCATTTCTGCAACCGGAGGGACATCCTTGACGACTTCGTTCCAGACACGAGCTTGGAAGTCACCGTGGCGAACGGCGAAAGGCTTTGTAGTGCGGGTCGTGGCAGTACCGAACTGCATGTTAAAGACGGTATAAAAACTCTTTGTAACGTAGTTAATATTCCGAACTTGTCATGTAATTTGCTATCTGTCAGCGCTTTGACGTCAAAAGGTTTTAAAATCGTATTTGTTTCTGATGTTTGTAATATTTATTTTGGAAATGTTTTATATGCTATTGCAAAATGTGAGAATGGTCTTTACAAATTACAAACCGTCTCGAACACGCGTAATAGTAAACCGAGATCGTCTGAGTCTGTGTCCGCTGAACATGTCGCAGCGAACGTGGGGACTGGACGTAGTGTTATTTCTCAAGATGTGTGGCATCGTCGTCTATGTCATCTGAATTCAAGAAGCATGAACCTACTGAAATCAGGTATGGCCAACGGCATTGACTTTAATAACTCCGAGTTTAAACAATGTATTTCTTGCATAGAAGGGAAAACGCCTAAGTTACCGTTTCCAAAGAAATCGTTTACGAGAGCGACTGAAGTGTTAGGGCTCATACATACTGACGTTTGCGGGCCTATGCCGCAAACATCGTACGGTGGTTCGAGATATATGCTACTTTTTATAGATGATTTTTCGCGTAAAACGTTTAGTTATTTTATTAAAACGAAAGACGAAGTTTTTAGTAAGTTTAAAGAATTCAAAACCCTAGTCGAGAATCAAACAAACAAAACTATAAAGATTCTGCGTAGTGACCGGGGAGGCGAGTTCGTAAATAAAAAGTTTGATGAATTTCTGAAGCAGCATGGCATCAGACACCAGCTGACAGTTCCTCATTGCCCAGAACAGAACTCGGTCGTCGAAAGGGCGAATCGCACGATTGTTGAGGCTGCGAGGTGTACGTTGCAGGGAGCTGGCTTGGATCAGAAATACTGGGCAGAAGCAATGAATACCGCGGTTTATGTGAAGAACAGATCGCCAACCAAGGCTGTATTGGGCGCAACTCCAGAGGAGAAGTGGTCGGGATCTAAGGTAAATCTGAACCATTTACGAATTTTTGGTTGTGTTGCTTACTCTGTCGTAGAGGATCGTAAGAAACTGGATCCGAAATGTAGACCGTACATTTTTGTTGGTTACTGCGAGAATACGAAAGGATATCGGCTCGTAGATCCCACTCATCCTACGAAATGTATATTCTCGCGTAACGTTGTGTTTGTAGAGGACAAATTCTACAAGGACCCGGTTCAGCAACCTGTGGTCAACGAGCCGACTCCGTACATGGTCATTACTAATGAATCTGAAAATGTAGGAGTGCAGACGGCGGAATGCGTTGACGTCGCGGAAGAGTCGGAGCCTGCGAGTGAGAACCAGGACGCTGATGATACCGAAAACAATGAAACCAGTACTTCAGATGAAGAGTACGCTCCTGGGTCGTCTTCTTGGGATTCGGAGGAATCGAGAGGACGGAGTGATTTCGAGGAGGCATTTTGTTCGGTATTCACCACCAGCTCGAGTTGCGGCGCGGAAACCCCCACTACCGTGCGCGAGGCACTCGACGGTCCTGAGTCTGTGCAGTGGAAGGGAGCGATGCAAGATGAGTATCAGTCTTTCTTAGATAACAAATGTCTGGAACTTGTGGACTTGCCGAAGGGGAAGAAACCTGTCAAGTGCAAGTGGATATTTAAGAAAAAGAGAGGCATGAATGGAGAGCTCCTGCAATACAAGGCTCGGTTGGTTGCGAAGGGATTCACACAAAAGTATGGAGTAGATTACTTCGAAACTTTCTCACCTGTCGTGAGATACTCCACAATAAGACTACTCTTGGCATTGGCGGCGGAATATGATATGGAAGTTGATCATATGGACGTCAAGACAGCTTTTCTAAACGGTGACTTGAAAGAAGAGGTTTATATGGAAATTCCTGAAGGCTTTGGAGTAGAGAGCGGCAAAGGGAAAGTATTTCGCTTGCTGAAAGCTGTCTATGGGTTAAAACAGGCTAGTAGATCATGGAATGAGAAGATAAACGACGTTCTTGTGAAAAAGTTGAAGTTCAAGAGACTGGCGTCCGAGCCGTGTGTCTATGTTAGATCGAATAACAATGGAATAGTCATTCTCGGCCTTTATGTTGATGACATTTTGATATTCAGCAATAATCAAACTGAGAAAAAGGCGGTAAAAGAGGAGATGATGAAACAGTTTGTTATGAAGGATCTTGGGCCTGCGAAATGTGTATTGGGAATACACGTCAGCCGGAAAGATGGAAAAATCATTCTGGATCAGTCTGGTTATATCAGCAAAGTATTGGAAAGGTTTAAGATGACTGACTGTAAACCTGCCAAAACACCGATGGAAGTTGGTTTGAAACTTGAGAAAGCTGAGAAGACTGGAGACTACGAGTACAGAAACTTGATCGGTTGCCTTATGTATATCGCGGTCTGTACGCGTCCTGACATCGCGCATGCTGTAAGTATGTTAAGTCAGTTTAACGATTGCTACTCGGAAGCTCATTGGAAAGCCGCGAAGCGCGTGCTTCGGTACTTGAAGGGTACGATGAACTACAGCATCAAGTATGAGAAGAGTGGGTTGAATGTGACAGGGTCAGCGGACGCAGACTGGGCGGCTTGTGTAGTCGATCGTCGATCTTACACTGGTTATGTATTTAAGTTAGGAAATTCTTTAGTTTCTTGGGAGAGTCGTAAACAACGTACAATTGCCCTTAGCAGTACGGAAAGTGAATATATGGCATTATCTGATGCGTGCAAAGAGGCATTGTTTATTAGGGCATTCATGTCGGAATGTTTGAAGTTAGATGTCAAAGTGGTGGTTTACAATGACAATCAATCTGCAATTAAATTGTCTGAGAACCACATGTTTCATGCAAGGACTAAGCATATTGATGTTAGACATCATTTTATTCGCGAGATAGTTGAAAATGGTGTGCTGGTAATAAAGTATATGTGTACTGGCGACATGCTGGCCGATGTTTTAACAAAGCCTTTATGTATTGAGAGGTTCCAGCGTTTCGTTAGAGATTTTTATATGCTTAGTGCTTAGTAGATAATAGTAATTTGTATTTGATGTGTACTATGAACATATAGTTTAAGGGGTGCTGTTAGAACATATGTAAACTACATGCATCATAGACTTATACGTTTTACTGGTTGTTTACTATAGCAACGCTTTTATAATTTGCCTGTTTGTCATCCACAAAAATTAAACACACTCATATTTAAATCAAGTGGTTTTTCTCTATTAGATACTGTTGCGAATGCAGCTTATTATTATATAAAAATATTCCCAATGCAGTAGCTAAACGCAGCCGTCGGGCTCGGCTAGTATACTAAGCTTTTCAAAGGCACCAATAGGAGCGCTCCACATATTCTGTATCGCGGCGAATTAGAAGCACTTTTTAAACCACGTTTTGTTCCTACTGATCAAATATTGCAAGATCACTCTCATCATCTTCCATACTATCAATAACCAACCAATTTCTACATTTAACCGTTTTTAAATTAAACCCTTGTAACCAGTACATTGGAAAATTATAACACTTCACTAAGAATCGAAGTTTTATTCGAGTCGTCATCCTGACCTGCACGGCGGCTACAGATACATTTTTTTTTTATAAATCTCTGTAAAAAAATAACTACAAACCATATTTATGAATAACAACATATAAACTAGACGGGGAAGGAGGGGGTGTTGACAAGTTAGGAGGGAAGGGATGGGGTTAAAAATTGTAAAAAATGGTTCACGAAGTATGGGTATGTTCTCTTAAACGTTCAACCGCTGAGCGATTACGCCGGATATTGGCCACGTAATACGTCCGATGCACGCGATACGCTTATTATAGTACTGATTGTACAAGGGTTTAATTTTCAATTATTTCATGAATTTCAGCATAAACAAATTTAAATCCTGCCACGCACAGCTAATGAACGTGTATTTCCGGATCGATACGACCTTCAAACCTTTAAGGAAAGAGTCCTATTTTAAATCCGACAACGCACTTGCAACTCCTCTGGTGATGCAGGTGTCCATGGACGACGGTAATTGCTTATCATCAGGCAATTCGTCTGCTGGTTTGCCTCCTATACTTCTCATAGAAAAATAATAACACCAAATGTCTGACGAAATGAAGTCTGATCTTATGTAACAATTAATCTTCCACTAAATGTAGTTAGCGTTGGTAGATCTAGGGGCACAGTAGTGCCCCCGCCAAGACGAGCGAAGCGAAGCTACCTTTTCTCGAAGCGCTACGTCGTTTATTCAAACCCTCATAACCCGTAACCCAAGGGTTTGGATTATTAATATGGTTTAGGGTCGGCAACGCGCATGAAACTCCTCTGGAGTTGCAAGCGTACATAGGTTACGGCGGAGCTTGCTTACCATCAGGCGGACCGTATGCTTGTTTGCCACCGACGTAGTATAAAAAAAATCATGAAAAGGTTTTTGGTGGGATACTAATATTCAGTATGGAAAAGATGAAGGAGATGAACCTATTGCACGCTCTTATGGAGCTGGATTATGTGTTCTTAATGTGGCAAAAATATACAGATAAAAAGAGGAACATTAAACAAACTTACACATAACACGAGATATATTAGCCACTATCTCTCTGCTTTACCGTAAAGTTGACTGGTAGAGAATGTCTTTTGGCATTAAGTCCGCATTTTGTACGATTAATTTTCTTGTGTGCAATAAAGTTTAAATAAATAAAATGGTCCCGACTCAGCATGGTGTTAGCCTGGATGAGCCAACCAGTCATAAAATATTGTAACATCTGTACCAACGTAAATGTCTCCAATAAAGACATATTGATTTTGAAGATATAAAAGCCAACTTTATCCTGTAGATTCCTTCTCACAAAACTCATTGACAAACATTGAGAATACTCACCACAGGAGTTCCCAATCACGTCAACGTCACTCGTCAATTGAAGTTTGACGCGCTCGTAATGACTTTGCTCACTGACAAGTGTTGGGCGTTTATGGACTTGTGTTTTGGGGTTGCTTTATGTTATTTGACGTGTATTTAAATCATTGTAGGTAAAAAATGTTAAGGTAAATTTTTGTATGTAGTAGTAAAGTGATTATATAGATATAATATAGCATATTTGAATTTTTAACGTAAGGACGCATTATGTATTTGCATAAAAATAGGAATTTAGTTATAATTTAATGTCCTTAAAAGTATGAAAGCCACATATTCCCTTGTTAACAAACGCATGGCGAAAATCACTCCAACTAAAAACTAAAAATCTATACAAGATTATTTTGATTTGTATAAATTTAAAAAATAGTTCGATTATGTACTTTCTTTTTGTGTGTGTGATTTTAGTTATAGCTTTGCAATAATCTAACAGGGTCTCATGTCGTGCCTTAATTTTGTAAGTTTCACCTGTATTTGTTGGTACCAACCTACCAACATGATATGATATGATATGATAAAACCGCAAAAGCTCACAATCATGTCAACTGACGTCATTTCGTTAATTTGTGAATTGACGTTTGCCGCGTCCATAATGATTTTGCTCACTGACAAGTGTCAGGCGTTTATGGACATAGTTTCTAGGTTTGTTTGGTTTATTGGTCTTTAATATGTGTCATTTTGTCATGTGCCAGTAAAGTAATTGGATACTTACGTTTTTAATACAATAATCATTCATTCACATACACTGACTCTTAAATAAAACAAATGACTAAACATTAATCTATGTATATATATATATATAAATGTGTGTCCTGATTGACTGACTGATTCAACTTATCAACGCAGAGACGAAACTACAAATGGGAAGTTGAAAGTTACTAGAAATAAGAAGCGATTACGAAGACCCCATAGGTGAAAATTAGCATGGGTTTCAAGTTTAATTTTAAGGTTATTATAAATAAATGGGCGCCAGGTGAAATGTCTGATAAGTTATGATGGACGGAGAACCATTCAAACCCTGCCAGTCCCTGCTTCTTAGACTATTAAAAAAAAAATACAATAAATAACATTTTTGATTGTTAATGTATACTAACTCTCCAATTTGATTTCTAGGCCATTATAGAACTGTCATAATGAATCACTTAGATTATCTTCTATGCCAATGCTTATTGAGTTATGTATGTCATGTATCTAGTAGTTAAAACGACAAGGTTCTATATAGTGGCCTAGGAATCAAGTTGTTTGACTGTACCTACCTCTTAATGCCGTTGGTACGGCTTTATTGCCCATGACAGGTGGCAATGTGAACAGTTTGTATAGTTTATCTTGGTGAAGTATTTTAGATGTATAGTTTTTTACTAATATTATGTTGCTCGATTTATTGTTACTTCAGTGAATGACAATTCCTTGATAATATTATTATATTAATATTATGTTTGGGCAAAGCGATGATAGGGTTCCCCACGGTAGTTTTATCAGCCCTAATTTTCATTGATTTGACATTGATACGGAGTTTGTATCATAATATCATAGTCATAGGCAAGGGCATGTCGTTAAAGGGCCCGTCTTGCCCCGGATTCCTCACAGCCGTGACTCCTCAAGCGCAGCATCCGTCACTGCCACCGCCGACAGCACAGATTTATTAAGACCGCAAGATTGGAGTTTATACTGAGACAAGTCTATTACTGTGACAAAAATATTTTGTGCAGGCTACATTAAAACATTCCACAGGTTTTTACACTTTTTCTGTATTTGTGAAGTTTTTTTTTTTAAGAATCATTTATTGCCACATACAAGTACATAGGAGAATAAGGTTACATAATAGTTAAAAAAAAAATACATTAATAATTTATACAGATCAACCGGTATTGTATTTATTGTATTGGGCAAAGGGTTCCAGTGTCAGCGTGTGCCGGGCCGACATGCCCGGCGCTGGTTTTCAGACCGGTCCCAGACTAAGGACGGTCGGACATTATACATCGAAATATATAATACTACTTTTGTGCTCATGAAAGAAAGAAACATGGTAAAGTTTACATCAATAGACTTAACACTGATTTTTACACATTATTAAGTCCCGTTTCTATGAGCTATTACTAAACTTAGTCACTCTTAGTAACAATACTTGTACTTCTTAGTGTATTGCATTACAAAGATGGGTAACTATTAACTATAATTAATATAAAAAAGTAAGAGATTAGGATTGCTCGCGATTATGCTTGTGTGTCTCTGTAAGTGTGTGTGAGTGTGTGTATGTGAGTGGGTTGTGAACGCTTACGAGAGTCAGCTTTAAGAGGGAGGGAATGCCTCATCGCTCTGCTTGGCCAATAGGTGAGCCTGTACTAACCTTTTGTATGTAAACAACGATATCGGCTCTCGGAGCGGTGGAGGCAGGTCATTCCATACTTTGGAAGCAGCAAATTTAGTTTTATGGTTACGCATTGTTAAACAATAAAATCAGAAAATGCGGCGCTTGCTTGGTTCCCAATACCTACTATAGATACTTCGCGCGTGGTGAATTTCCTTTTGCGCTAGCTTATTCTATAAGGTCGTACGCGGCAAAACGGTTTTCACTGTTAAAAGTAAAAAAATAAACAAGAATTTATCGAAAAAACACAACTACAGAATTCAAGTGTGTGTTTAGATTAGACTAATATACATAGAAAATTAAAAGGCTTGAATCGGTCCCGTTTGCCAGTAATATAAAAATGTTTGTTTAAAAAGAGGCATCTTTGATACGAGTTTCTCTGCTATAAAAGTAAACCAATCGTGTAACGGCAACTACAGAAATGAAGTCGATGCCATGAATAACCAGTTCACCAAACAATATTAGTCTAATCTACATAGAAAATTAAAAGGCTTGAATCGGTCCCGTTTGCCAGTACTATAAAAATGTTTGCTTAAAAAGAGGCATCTTTGATACGAGTTTCTCTGCTATAACGGTTAACCAATCGTGTAACGGCAACTGCAGAAATGAAGTCGATGCCATGAATAACCAGTTCACCAAACAATATTAGTCTAATCTACATAGAAAATTAAAAGGCTTGAATCGGTCCCGTTTGCCAGTACTATAAGAATGTTTGTTTAAAAAGAGGCATCTTTGATACGAGTTTCTCTGCTATAACAGTTAACCAATCGTGTAACGGCAACTGCAGAAATGAATTCGATGCCATGAATAACCAGTTCACCAAACAATACTTTAATGGATTTTGTAATTTATTTATAACGCCAGAATTTACAATGCGTTGTCCTCATGACGAATGGGGACGACGTCATATGTCTACTTTTGCATACGTGAGTAAAACTAAAGATTCGTATCTACTACGTATCTACTAAAAAAAAGATTCGTATCTACTACGGTTACGGCTAAGAATCCAGGAACTCTCAGTATGACCGACGTAGTTCCCGTTTTGCTCTCTAAATATTAAAATTATATTTCGGTTTGATTTTTTTCGATTCTGTTATTATTATAAAAATTAGGACCCTTTCAAATTTTTACTTATGGAATTTATTTTTTTATAAATCATAATAATTTATTTGCGAAAAAAAGGAGTTACAGTAGTTGATACTTTATATTTGCAAGAAAGTCCGTCCTCTTAGCCGTCCATACACAGCATGCAAATCTTACTAACTAGCCTAAATATAAAATATTAATAATTAATATTAATAAAATTAATATTTTTTATTTTTTGTAATTTATATGGATATATTTTGATTGTTTGTTGTTTTGTGTTTTTGTATAGGCATATGGATCTTGTCCGAAATAAATGCTTTTTATTTTTATTTTTTATTTATTTTTTATAAAATATCAATTTTATTTACAATCATACCTAAAACAACAACATAATTTAATAAATAATTTACAACGCCTTCAGATCAGAAGTAATAATAAAATAAAGAAGGGAGTGCATAACTATATAAAATGTAATTGAAATATAATGTCAAATATAAATAATAAAATAATTAATTAATGACAATTTTTTATTAGATTTACTTTAATTTATGTTGTCTAAAAGAAACGTTCCTACATTATAGTACTGTTTTTTTCCGCAACAGTTCTGCTACATTATTTACGAAGCTATTAAAAGGTAGCCGTTGAATTTCCGTACTTGTTAGAAAAATTTATACACAATATATACATATATAGCACTGATTTGCGTAAAACGAAGTCCTTGGAACATAATCGTGTGCCAGTCTTTCGGGGTTTCTAGTGTTTCGAGGATAAGGCCTTCTTTAGCTGTCTTAAAAAGATACATATGTTTTTTAACAAAGACGCAAATCTCTGAAATATATAAACAAGGCAGGGGCAATATATTTAGTTTTATAAAAATGGGTTTACAAGATTCGTCTGGGGCCACACCACATACATTTCTTTTGGGCTATGAATGCCCTTTCAAAGTTTGTACAGTTACCCCACAGAAGAAGTCCGTATCTTAGTTGAGAGCTAACATAACCATGGTAAGCAGCCAAGGTCGCTTCCAGGGTGGCAGTGCGTCTTAACCTACTTAGCACATATACAAATCTATTGACTTTGCTACAAACGCTTTCAATTTGACTATTTCAAAATAATTAAAAATCGAAATTAACAACTTGTCATGGTTAGTGATATTTATCTGGTTTTGATACGCAGGACTTGACGATCGTCTTGGTGATTGGCGCGCATCTCACCCACGATTTTCACTTCGCTTCGCATGCACCAATCAGCGTGTGCGATATTCAAGGTCATATCAAAATATGATCAAAATCGTGGTTAAAACGGAATCGGCATCTGTTTCCTTTAGATGTTTTGTAAATACTTTGAATTAAATCCTATTCAAAGTGAAAGAAAAGCTCAATGTTTTACTCTAAAAGGGTTAAATCATTTTAAGTAAGAAACTTGAGCTTTTTTTATGAAAGAACGAGAATTTGTAAAAAGCCAGTATTTATTATTTTAGTGAGATGAAATAAATGTAATCTACTTTCGAGATAACTGAAAGCAAACTTAAATAAAGAAGTTGTTTTTATTTATTTGGAGCGTTTTTGTAAAAAGATGCTTTTAAATATTATGACTTGCGCTCCTTTCACTCGTGTAAGCTTTATAAAAGCATTTTCTTAACGGTTTGCAAAAGCAAAAGTAAAATTATGGCCCGCTAGGTAAATTGGAAAAATTGGCGCGGGCACTAGTTTAGCGGAATTGCAATGATTTGAATTGACTGATATTCAGGCATTTTTATTTGGAAACTACGATTCAAAAAGCATGAAAATGTAAGTAAAAATTATTTTAAGATTAACGAGATTCTATTTATTTAATTCTATCATGTAAAAATAATTATGTTAAAACCGATATGTAGTAAAAAACATCCGAAGCAAGACAAACAATATTGAATAGGTTACTTCATAACTGCATAATCAATTTAAATAAATCTGCTAAACAAATAGATTTTATTACATTATTTTACAATAACATTAACAATATAATACTAGAATCGATTTTCTCATATAATCAGTTCATTTAATGTATACAAATTCAATTATTATATAACCAAACTATACAATACTTACATAAAGGTGCGCCCAGACCGCAGCTTAAAAAACGGTCACGATACGGAATCGCAGTGACGCGTCGTATGCGTACCGTTTTTCCCACACTTGCTTAAAATACGCTGACGCACCGTAAATTGATCTGCGTAAAAATCGCAAAAAATATTACACGGAGATATTATGGCAGACACCACACCGGTGACGTAAAAGACGCAAAGATTTGCGAACAAAAAAGATTCGCGTGAAACACGTCACTGCGATTCCGTACCGTCACCGTTTTTTAAGCAGCGGTGTGGGGAGCATGCGTCAAAAACGGTACGCATACGACGCGTCACTGCGATTTCGTATCGTGACCGTTTTTTAAGCTGCGGTCTGGTCGCACCTTAAACCTATAATTTACTTAATTTTATTTACCTGACATGTCACCTTAATAAATAAATGAAGAATGTAAAATGTAAATGAGAAAATAACTTGTCTTCACCACACATAATAAGTTGTTCCCACAGTAATTTAGTATACCTACTTCAGTTCCGTCCATGTATAAATAATATATGATCTATGATTACCTACAATGAATACAAAAAAATATTCTAAGGGGGAACATGAGCGGTTGGCAGCGGTGGGTTGTATGCCACATGATTTTAATAGTACATTACGATACAAGTGCGAAAAATAGGAAATTCGAAACGAGTGGCGATAAATTAAAACACGACCGAAAGGAGTGTTTTAAATCGACACGAGTTGCGAATTACCTATTCGCACATGTATCGTACAACGTTTTACAGTACATATGGCCCATTAAATGTTTGACATAGTAACGTAATATGCTAATTTTCGCATTAGTGCGGTAAAGTAGCACCATATGTACTGTAAAAGTATATTACGAGTATGTATACCTATAATATATTTTTAAAATCGTGTAGCATGCAACTCGGGTAGAGTTGGTCCAAGCTAAATAAAAAATAGTTGAGAATGAAGAACTTTCCAGCTGGCTATCTGGAGCCGAAGGAATCGACTGTACTGTACTGTAATTGTATGTTGTGAAATAAATAAATCTAATCTAATCATGTAGATGGTTAGAAAAGCTCTCGGGTAGGTAAGAGGTTGGTCTTGAGAGAACGATAGCACATGAGATCCCGGTGGGTCGAAGTGTATCCGTAAGGGCCCCGAAATCATAATATAAGATAAAATAAAATAAGAAAAGATTAGGTACGGTAACATAAGATAATAATCGATAAAATAAGATAAGAAAAGATAAAATAAAATAAGATTAGATGCGTATGATAATTTAACATAACCTAATCTAACTTCAACTTGTCGTAGACGCATCATCGGCCATACTTTTTAGCTTCGTGAACGTGAGATCCCTTACTTCTTGTACACTTAGCACGACGTCGTAGCTTCGTTCTAGAGTCTGCTTAATTTCTGCACCCATGAGCGAATCAATTCCTAGCTCGACCAGAGTCGCTGTTTCTGATACCTTCTTCACGTCTCTGATGCCTGAAATGGTGAATCGTCGTTATTAGTAAAACAAAACAACAAGTTTGTGGCATTCCACAAAAAGGTTTGTTTTATTGGGAACATGACACGTATGGCTCCCATGCTAACCTGCAGCAATTTGTGTTATATATCCTTGAATCTAAGCTAAGTTATCGAAAGTTATCATGGCAAATATAGGCTTCTTGGCTTTATCAGAAGTGTTAAAAATAAAGCCTCACGTACAGTCAGCATCAAAAGTAGCGGATCAAACAACGCTTCAAAAGTATCTACCATTCTGTAACAGCTTAGCAAAAAGTGATAGTTCTAAATGTAGAACAATTTAGACTGCAAAAGATATACTTAAGGACATAAATTTTAGAGATTTATCTACATTTTGAAAATTTATAGGGAATATCAGATACTTTTGGTGCGTTGTTTCATCCGCTACTTTTGATGCTGACTGTACCAGACACTTTTCTAGAATTACCCCTTTAAATGGAAAAAATCAAGAGTGAGATTCTAGCTAGAGAAATTTTAGATACTCGCTTGAGCCAGTAAACACTTTTCGGTTTGTGTGGTGTTAAAGTAACTCTTACAGTAGATATTTTTACGAGCGAAATCGGTAGAAGACGGTGATGGAAAGACTCACAATGGTCGAGCAAGCTTCAGCAGCTCAGTTGGTCATAAATATCACATTGAGAAATACTTGTTGTTTTTTTATACATACTACTCATTTTCTTTTTTAACCAAGTTCAAAAATTGTGGTTGAAAAACGTTAACGGAGATATAGAAGTTGTAAATTATACAAAAAACCTTGTTACCTAAAACTTTCGCAACAGCTTGCGCCAGGTCTTGCGCCGGTTTTTCCTGCGGCCTCTGCTCATCCGCTAACACCATCGACGCCACCACCGCGTGTGGCAGTCCCAGCACCACGTCCAGCGTCTGCAGACAAGACGTTATACGCTGCGGCGCGGTACCGCCAACTACCGCATCTTCAGCCATCGCTGCTACTAGCCCTACGTCCCCAATAGCGCCCCATTGAACAGCCAATCCAGGGAGTTTGTCAGCTCTTCGCTGCTCGCATAAGCGCTCCATAGCGCTGTTTGCTAAACCATAGTTGGTCTGACCAACGTTGCCGCGTCCACATGATACAGAAGAGAATATGACGAAATGCTCCAGTTCTGGTGCTAGCTCGCGTGATGCGATGTCCAAAGCGCGGGTCGCTGTACAAAGAAAGTAGTTATCTTGATTTATTCAAATATTCAAGAGCTTTGCGTCTTTTATATTAAACGTTTCGAATTAGTAGTATGTGTGTTTGTGTTTAATAGTCTCCATATTTAGCTCCTTGCACTACCTGTTGACTTTTGTATGAGTTCTAAATTTCCTGCTACCTAAAGGTTGTCTGGAAGAGATCGCTTTTTAGCGATAAGACCGCCTGTTGTTACCTGGTTCTATTTTCCTTTAAAATTCATTAGTAGTTTTACATGTATGTAAAATGTATAATTGTTGGTGCAATAAAGGATATTTACTTACTTAATTAGTAAGAAGTATATAAACGTTTTGATTAGCAGAATACATAGGTATTGCTGTAGCTAGTCACATTGTTACAGTATCAGGGTCAATTATTTGGAACTTCCCTACATTGACACCCAATAAATAAGAAGTTATTCAACACCAACTGAATTTACTTCGGGTGTTCTCAGGTACAGTCACTTCTGAAAATATCGATACAAACAAAGTGCCAATGATATGTATACACGACCTTATTATCCATATATTAAGGTAGTGTATACATATTTTTGGAACTTTGTCCGTATCTATATTTTCAGACGTGACTGTAGGTACATAAGGTTTTTACCAACAGATAATCGCCATTTACAGAGTTATCTCACAAAACACACAAGATCATCAAACGTACCTTCAATCTTTGGCTTAGCGACAGCTTGGAAGGCTTCCGGGGTCTGATTCTCGAAAAACGCATCTCTCAACACGGCAGCAAGGTTGAAAATGGCACCAACAGGGGCCAGCGCCGCCGCCTGCTCCAGCAGCGCGCGCGCACCTGCAGCCGTCGTGGTGTCTTTTGATGAAACTAATATGTGGACTCCTGATGAAGACCATCTGTAAACATACATCAGATATCAGGGGATTTAGTCAAGTAACAATTAATCTTCTTCTTCTAGTGGGATTTAAACAATATTGGTAATGGATAGCTCCTGGTAAGTATAGCAATATAGTACGGTCGCCAAGCCGCTCCGAGGCCAGATTTAATTGACTCAGCTCGGCCTTACCCACAACCGGTATCAATGTGTTCGGACAGTTCTCCTGATCATCGTACATGCGGTAGTAAAGCGGAAAAATGGTGGAGGGGATAGTAATGACGTCACAAAGATGGCGGCCGGACCTATTCTTTTTGGCGGTGTATCTCAAAACCACTTAACCGATTTTAATCATCGAGGTGTCAAATAATAGCTTATATTATGGAGATTATTTCCTTTTCTACAAACATTTACGTGAAACCTATAGGAAAAAAAAATAATCACAAAAAACAGTTTTTTTATAAATTTATAATTTTTTATTTCGTAAAAATCTCCGTAAATATTAGCATTTCGCAAATTTTGTTTAATATAAAACATATTGCTTCATTATCAAGGAATATAATGAGCCTTAAAACATACAGATCGAGTAATAAACAATGAAGCTACACTCATTTATTTGCGCATGGGTAACGATAACTGGCTTTTACCGGTCGAAACTGTGGTGACTGTTACGATACGTATTGAATGGAATTTATAGAGTATCGGTTTTAATTACTGAAATTAAAATTATAAAAACCAGACACAAAAATGTTACCTTACTTCGACGTTGTCTCTTTTTTCGTCTTAATCATAGGTAGGTACATATTTCTTTTTACTTAAAAATTTTATACAGGGTGAACTTTTAACCACCAGTCATACTCTGCGCAGCGACTTTATAGGTTATACTTAACAACTTTTACTATGGGACCAATTCCGAAATCGCGAAAAAAAATTTGACTGTCCCATATAAAGGTGCGACCAACTTTACCAGACCAACACTTTTCCAAACTGAGCTACAGCTGTCCGATGAAGTTAAGTACTTAGGACTAACTCTCGACAATAAACTCAATTGGAACAACCACATCAACAAACGGATAGACAAGGCGGGAGTTGTCTTCTGGCAGTGCAGAAGGATGATTGGTAAGAGGTGGGGACTCAACCCGAAAATTACCCTCTGGCTCTATAAGACGATAATCCGCCCCTTACTCTGTTACGGTGCTCTGGTTTGGTGGCCAAGAACAAACCTAGGCAACGTACGAGACAAACTACAAAGACTTCAAAGGCTCGCATGCGCGGCCACCACTGGCTGCACGAGGTCTACCCCGACTGCAGCCATGGAGGTCATGCTAAACCTTCCACCGCTGCACCTACACATACAGCAAGAGGCCAGTCTCTCAGCGGTAAGGTTGCGAACCCTCAAGATACGGTCTAACATCACAGGAGCTCTTCACACAAAATGCCTGGAAAAGGTGTATGATGAATTTCCAGTGCTTAGGTCAGGCACGGACCGGATTCACAAACAAGCTATCTTCGATAAAAGGTACAAAATACAGTTATATGAGGACGACAATCATGAAGGACTCAATCCCCGGGAGCTGAGAATCTTCACTGATGGGTCCAAAACAGACAGCGGATCGGGCTCTGGAACCTTCTCAGAAGACCTGAACATGTCGATCACCACTCCGCTAGGAGCCCATAACTCGGTATTCCAAGCTGAGTGCATGGGCATCATAAACGCGGCGGCTGCCATCACTGCAAGGAAGGTAGTAGGATCCTCCATCCGCATACTCTCCGACAGTAGAGCAGTCTTAATGGCTCTAAATAGCCATATAGTTACATCCAAACTTATACACGAATGCCACGAACGACTAATGGAGGTATGTCATAATAACAAGATCACCCTACAATGGATAAAGGGACACAGTGGATCCCGAGGTAACGATGCTGCGGACGAGCTTGCCAGGCAAGGATCGAATGCGGGGGCGATTGGTCCGGAACCGATTCTTCCGATACCATTTAGCAAGGTACGCTCAATGCTGCTGGCACGTACAGGGAAACTACACACAGAACACTGGCTGAACCAAACTGGATGCAGACAGGCAAAAGAAGCCATGCCTGGCATCAACGGAAAACTCACAAGGGCGCTCCTGCAACTAGGGAAGGTCCGACTGAGTATGGTAACCAGTGTCATAACAGGTCATGGACTATTTAACAAACATCTTTTCACAACAGGTGTCACAGACAGTCCCCTGTGCCGAGGTTGCATGGAGACAGAAGAAACAGCCTCTCACGTGGTGCTGGAATGCAGCGGAGTGACTCCATACAGGGCTAAACATCTCGGATCTCCGAGAGACCTCCCCGAGGTCCTACTCAACATCAAAGGTTTGATAGGATTCCTCGAGGAGCTGGGCTGGCAGGACTAGCCCACCCCTAACATATCACGCAAAATAGGCGCAAGTCGTCGAGTTGCGGAAAAATCGCCCGAATACAATACAATACAAGGTGCGACCAGACCGCAGCTTAAAAAAACGGTCACGATACGGAATCGCAGTGACGCGTCGTATGCGTACCGTTTTTGACGCATGCTCCCCACACCGCTGTTTAAAAAACGGTGACGGTACGGAATCGCAGTGACGTGCTTCACGCGAATCTTTTTTGTTCGCAAAACAGTTGCGTCTTTTACGTCACCGGTACGGTGTCTGCCATAAGATCTCCGTGTAATATTTTTTGCGATTTTTACGCAGTTCAATTTACGGTGCGTCAGCTTATTTTAAGCAGCGGTGTGGCGAGCATGCGTCATGGACCCGGGTACGTCCTTAAACTACGTCCAAAAGAGAGGTATGGGCATTGTGAATGTCATCTCGCTTTGTGTGGTAGGGCACAGCCAGTGGGTGTCATTCCAGATCCAAATTTTCTTGCGTGATTCGGCATTGGTCCCATAATAAAAGTTGTTCAGTATGACCTGTAAAGTCACTGCGCAGAGTATGGCTGGTGGTTAAAATTTCATCTTATACCTATATTCGACACAAGTAGTAAGTACTTACAGACCAACTATGATACACATTGTCGCTATATTCCGTTAAAGACTATAGCGAAAAATAATTTATTATGTATTTATTTAAAATTTATTTATGAACCTATTTTATAACTGTGACATTTAATTTAATTTAATATGAATTGACATTGTATTAATATTTTTAGCAATTAAGATCGTTGACATATAATATATTTTCATTATATGTTTCATTTAAATTATTTTACAGATAAAGTTATTTATAACTTAGTGTTTTTGTAAATATGTTTGTTTTTTTAATTCTTTTTGACATTTCGACAATACCTAGGTTGTCCCTAGCTATGTATACATTGACATTTTCTTTTTTGTCGTGACATTTCTTTATTTATTAATTTTATATTTTTTGTTTTAATGTTAAGTTGACGATCTTTTAGTGAAAGCCTTTGTTTTATCCTTTTGTGTAAAATACTGTGTCTTTTTCTTTAAGAAATAAAAAAATCTAATCTAATCATTTTGCCTGTATAGTGATACATAGTGAATAAATTAATACCTGATTTAAAAAATAAAACAAAAATAACAAATAGCATGTTATTTAATTCAGTAATCACTAATCAGTCTTAAACAATGAACATCATACTTTTAGATTAGACAACAAAATGTATATTTATACTGTGTTTCGACTTGAAAGATTTTACTGCTTTAAAACATAAGACAAACCTACCAACCAAATGTATAAAAAAAATGTTTTTTGTGATTATTATTTTCCTATAGGTTTCACGTAAATGTTTGTAAAAAGGAAATAATCTCCATAATATAAGCTATTAGTTGACACCTCGATGAATACAATCGGTTAAGTGGTTTTCGAGATACACCGCCAAAAAGAATAGGTCCGGACGCCATCTTTGTGACGTCATTACTATCCCCTCCCACCATTTTTCCGCTTTACTACCGCATGTACGGTGATCAGGAGAAACGCCCGAACACATTGATACCGGTTGTGGGTAAGGCCGAGCTGAGTATAAAATTTTTAAGTAAAAAGAAATATGTACCTACCTATGATTAAGACGAAAAAAGAGACTAAACGTCGAAGTAAGGTAACATTATTGTGTCTGGTTTTTATAATTTTAATTATAATTTCAGTAATTAAAACCGATACTCTATAAATTCCATTCAATACGTATCGTAACAGTCACCACAGTTTCGACCGGTAAAAGCCAGTTATCGTTACCCATGCGCAAATAAATGAGTGTAGCTTCATTGTTTATTACTCGATCTGTATGTTTTAAGGCTCATTATATTCCTTGATAATGAAGCAATATGTTTTATATTAAACAAAATTTGCGAAATGCTAATATTTACGGAGATTTTTACGAAATAAAAAATAATAATTTTATAAAAAAACTGTTTTTTGTGATTATTTTTTTTCCTATAGGTTTCACGTAAATGTTTGTAGAAAAGGAAATAATCTCCATAATATAAGCTATTATTTGACACCTCGATGATTAAAATCGGTTAAGTGGTTTTCGAGATACACCGCCAAAAAGAATAGGTCCGGCCGCCATCTTTGTGACGTCATTACTATCCCCTCCACCATTTTTCCGCTTTACTACCGCATGTACGGTGATCAGGAGAACTGTCCGAACACATTGATACCGGTTGTGGGTAAGGCCGAGCCGAGTCAATTAAATCGTGTTTCTAGAGGGCTTTTGAGATTTGGCGACCGTACTAATACTTGTGCTGGGAGGTACCGCTACTTCCAAACGGAGTTTATCGAGTTTATCTCAGTTGATACATTATTATTTTATAAGGTACCTACATTTTGATAGTCTAAGTATATTGATTTGACGACCGGTTTGGCCTAGTAGGTAGTGACCCTGCCTACTAAGCTGATGGTCCCGGATTCAAATCCTGGTAAGGACATGTATTCGTGTGATGAGCAATGGATATTTGTTCCTGAGTCATGGGTGTTTTCTATGTATTTAAGTACCGTAAAACCATCCAACTATAGTCCAAAGCTCCCAACTATGGTCCACAAATAAACTCAATTTTTCTCGTTCAGGTGTGTATTTTACTATATTTTTGTAGTTCTAAGGCAAAGTATGTTTATAAATGGAAGGTAAAACTAGGAGTAAACCAAAAGGAACATTGGTATAGATACTTAATTTTTGAACTTGTGGACCATAGTTGCAGTATTGGACTATAGTTGGGTAGTTTTACGGTATTTATAAATATTTAGGTATATATTATATAGATCGTTGTCTAAGTACCCTCAACACAAGCCTTATTGAGCTTACTGTGGGACTAAGTCGTGTAATAATGTCCTATAATTTATTTATTTATTTATTTATTGATCATATCTATACACAGACCCCCTCAACTACTACTACTGCTGACGGAACATATACAAGAATCGAGGCCACGAGGGCTTTTGCCCTGTAGTGGGAGACAATGGGCCACCCCAAACTAGCGTCTTCCGAGCGTAGGCGTCTAGTCAACTCTAAGGCTGCTGCTCGACAAAACGTTGGCGCAAGTGCGCAGCGATGCCATTTTTCATAGCGCTGACTACATTGACGCTCAAAATTTGCTAGTCTGGAGTGGCCTTATCACACGCTATGAAAAAAAAAAGCTTACCTGCGGATACATAAAGCCTGATAACCGGTCCGTACGCCGCTGCGCGAATTAAACACCAACGTGCGCGCTCCACGGCGGACCAGCCAGTTGCCTAGCTCTAAACCGAAGCCACCTAAACCACCTGCAGAACAATAATTTTATTTAATTTTATTCGGAATGCATAGGTTAATAGACATAACTACTAGATGCAAATTACAAGCTATTACACTATATAGGTAATATTCAGTAGCATTCAGTATAATGAGAAGAAAAGGACATTAATATGTAGCTCTAATTATATCATCATAATTCTTCTCATAGGCTAAGCAACAAGAAGGTATAGAAGAAAATGCTTGGAACACAATTTTTGACTCTTTGTTTGGACTAGTTGGGAGGCGAACATATCAAAAGTTCCCGGCCGTAGATCTAGAACCGGGGGTGGGAGGGGGAGTTTGAATGTTCCATTTGTAAATTTTTCACTTATATCTTGAAAACTTTGCGTCTTAGCGACATGACTAATACTTACACACAACGAAAGATAATTAAAGCTACAATTTTAATTTAGTCAATTTCTTCGATATATTAAATAGCTTTCGAGATATCCTCTCTTAAAAGTTTTTATGGAAGCCTCAATTTTATCTTAATATCTACCTTCAACAACTATTACCTAAAACTACTACTATCTAAAAAGTTTAATGTATTTTTATAGCTGTTGTAATTCCTTGTGTAAATAAATATATAAATAAACAAACAAACTTCCATACACATTTCACACCCTCAAACAATGATTTTGGTTATAAAAACCTATTCTATGCCATGTCCCGGGACTCAAACTATTTCTATACCCAATGTCAACGAAATCGCCTCAGGGGAGTACCCTTGAAGTGATTTCGTGACGCATAGTTTCAGAAATATAATCGAAAAACCGAAAGATGGGACCTTCAAAGCCTTCTCTCTCTGGCTCAAGGGCTGGGGCCTGGGACTTTTGATGTTCACCTCCTACCTAGTCCAAACAAAGTTACGTAGTCATAAATTGTGTTTCAAGCATTTGCCTCTATAATTTTTTTAAGAATTCGGTGCCTGGCCTATCATTGGTTTTTCGTTTATTTCTTATTTCATATAATTCTGTATTTGTCACAAGTTATCTTATTTATCGTTATAAATATCTTCTGTGGTCAAACTTGAACGAAAAACGAATAAGACATTATTAAGACTAAGAGAAGGAAAAATTTACCTGCGGAATAAACTGTCCCCTGCGATATTTCCGGATCGATACGGCCTTAAAATTTTCAAGAAAAGAGCGTACTCCCATCTCTAGCTGGCAACGCACTTACAATCCTTCTGGTGTTGCGGATGTCACATCAGGCGAAGTGTCTGATCGTTTGCTTCCTATCGTGTAAAAAATCAGCAGTATTCGCACTGACCGACGAGAACGTAGCTCTTTCCAGGATGCATGTAGGTCCGCGGCAAGGCGGGTATCAGCCGTGACGGCTGTTCCACGTTCGCTTCTTCATCACGCACACGGATCAGCACCTTGCCGATGTGTTTGCCTGTAGCCATGTACCTGAGCGACAAAATTACGTTAGAAGGGGTAAGATGAGGAATACCTATATAAAATACGAAGTTGCATTCATAATGGATCAAACGAAAGCCGAAGAAATAGAGGAGCTTAACGCTCTGGCCATGAAACCCAAGAGCTACCCATTTAACCTTCTTTTAGGAAACATTTATGGTTTATGAAAGATAATCGATTTTATATTCTTTGTGAACCCTGTAACATGATATTAAAAAAAGTATCAATGAAGTCGAATATTCTGTAACAATAATGAACAATATCAGATCAGAATCTACTTCATAGGTATTAAACCAGAGTTGACTGAACACTGTTTTAATGCTATTTTGATGTTTTTTTTCCGAAATCATTAATTTTGCTGAAGACATGGGGGTCAAATCGGTATCTCTTAAAGACCTTTATCATTGGCCATCGCTTGCTCGAGTATACTCAGTGTTTATGATCTTACCGGAAAGCCTGCTCGAGTTGGTCCTCTCCAAAAGCAGTGGTCGGTAGCGGACGCACAACGCCAGCGGCTATGCCCTCGGCCACGCATCGTACCACTTCCACCTTCTCAGGGTCATCAGCTGGCAATGGGAACAACGCATCTAGCAATATGCCTTGTACCGAAGTGTTTTTAAGCAGCAAGCTTAAGCCTAGGGCTGAGTTGGCGATAAGATCGACTTTTCCAATTTCGAGGAAGCGTCCTCGCTCTCCAAGACAGCGGAGTGAGGCTTGAAGCTGGTCACCAGCAAGCGAGTTGAGAACAAGATCAACACCGCGTCCTTGCGTTCGACGCTGCACTAGTTGTTCAAAAGAGCAGTCACGTGAATTCCCGATGTTAGCGTTTAAGAGTTGCGGAAAGCGCTCACGTAGAAAGGCACGCTTAGCTGGAGAACCCACGGTTGTAAATACAGTGCATCCAGCGTTAAGAGCTACAGTAATAGCCGCTTGCCCTACTCCTCCAGCACCCGCATGTATTAACACTGCTTCGCCCCGCCGCATATGACCACGCACGACCAGCGCGTAATACGCCGTCGCGTAAGCTATTGGCACGGTCGCCGCTTCTTCCAAAGACCAGTGATTTGGCACTTCCCACAGGAAGCTTGTATCGGCCATCACTGACGTCGCTAGACCACGGGTCACTATGCCCATCACGCGTTTTCCAGTGGAAGAAAGGCCACTGAACTCTAAGCCAAGGATAGAGTTTTCCTGTAAAGTAAATGGCGTTAATCAAAGTAAGTTAGGCCAGTTACAGACGCACAGATTACACAAACACCGTATCATGAAGCGCTTAGTAACAGCATCGCTACACATAGGTGTCATTTTGCTTATAAAATCCTTGGCCTCTTAACTTTACTTCCAATATCCTTTTCACTACCAAATTGCATCCTACAGGATTTTATGCTACTTCTATGTCACTAAAATATTTATGTAGAATCTTTTTACACGAGGACAGGTCGAAATATTAGACACAACTGAAATTCTAAATGACACCAGGAGCGCCTGAGTATAGTGACAGTGACAGTGACATATCTTAAATAATCCATCACCTGTTTAAGTAGTTAATCAGTAGACTTAGCACAGGAACGCCGCGACTGTATCACGCCCCCAGGATAGATTATCCGACGTTTTCTAACTGTATTAATTTTAGACTACAACCTGTCCCTGGTAGTCGCGGCCAGATGCTGTCGCAGCGCTCTCGTGCTAAGCCTACTTACTTAAGTATACAAGTATACTTAAGTAAGTAGGCTTCACTATAGGGTAGGGTAAACTGTGGATAGAGTATTTAAGATAATGTCGCTGTCACCACACACAGGCGCGCCTGTAGTCATATAGTTGGGTCCAATATTTCGATTATTTTTCTTCTATAAAGATAGACAAATATATGACTGAGAAATGGAAACACTTGCTATTTAATCTGTTTGGCCTTATAATTGTCTACCTTATGCTATGTGAAATGTAGTTTAAAATAAATAACTGTACCATTTTAGCCAGCGTCCCGATTGTTGCCATGGACGACAACTTGCCAGTGGCATTCATCACATCTCTGAAGTTGAGTGACGCGTAGTAAACAGTGCACAGGTCTGTGCTCGGGCGCCGGGGCGTTAACGATGCGTGACGCAGGTCGCTTTCGATCCAGCGGAGCGAGGACAGATCGCCTCTGGTTATCGCGTCCACGTATGCATGCTCAACCTGTAGGTAAACTTAGTGATTTAGATAAGCCACTTAATTTAAAGTTGTGCACACCACATTTTTATATTATTTCTACTCAAAATCAACCAATGAGAGAAATAAAAGTCCTCAAATTCCAAAAATTTTTGGTCCGAATGGACTTTTCACTAGGGAATATTACTACCATGTTCTGCCGCCAGAGAGCAGCACTATCACATTACATAAACCATAGAGTATCTTATACATTCTATGCCTTAAACAGTTTTTTGAGAAGTTTTACTATGGTATTCATGCATCAAAGCGGTTTGCTTACAGAAGCCTACCGCGAAACGCGAAAATCGAAATTTCGTTGTCTGGCCTCTTTATCGCTCGAATATACAAGAGTGACAAAGAGACAGATAACGAAATTTCGATTTTCGTGTTTCGTGAGCCCTTAGAATGTAGTAATGGCGCCCTCTACGCAGTTTTGCATAATATCCCCTATTGACTTCGAATGACGGAAATGGAATCATTATCAAAGTCAGATAAAAATTATAAAAGAATGGTATAAATCTTGAGAAAGAAGTTTCTTTCATAATAGGAAGCAATTTCACAAGCAATTTCGTTCATAATAGGAAGAAGTTCCTATTATGAACGAAATTGCTTGTGATTCGCAAAAATAACATTTCTCATAATATTATAATGTATAATATGTAAATGTAAAGTTTTTGTAAAGGGAATATCACCTTCTTGCAAGTGCCAGCAATATCCAGCGGCAGATGACGAAATGTTCCCCAAACGTTGTCCTTCAGCACGTTGAAGGTCAAATCTTTCTCCACCTGCTCTCTATACACATCAGGATCAAAACTATGACCCCCAGGCATATAATAAAAGCGTATTTTATCACCTCCAGGCTCGCGTCTTAAACATGTCCCTAAACCAAGAACTCCAGAATCGTGATCGCTTGACCACACATATACACGCGAGTCTTCAGTTTGGACGCGCTTCATGGCGTCTTTTAGTGTGTCCACCCAGGAGAAGTCGTCGTTTCGTGCTTCTAGTATTATTCTTGTCGAAGGCAAAGTTGTAGTGCGACGCAGGAGGATGTACTCTCGTGACCCGGTTCGGGCACGTGATACCTGCAGCAATATCGTACGTTTTAATAATAAGTAGTGGACCTGCTTTAAAACACCTCTCTGTATATTTAGGTATTTAAATAAAAGTAAACAAAATCTACCCTCAAGTGGCTCCTTAAGCAGGTTAAGCGTAGATGAAAACATTACATAATCAAATAATGTAGGTCAAATTCAGGTCGTTTAGTAACAGATCCAGGCGGTTTTGTATTTGGTCGGTTAACCAATAAATGTTATAACTACACGCAAATGTACAAATTGTTTGTTTACTTTTATTTCAATATCTAAAGATATAGAGCATAATATGTATAGTTAATGGATACATTTTTTAGTCTTTGTGTGTTATGTTTACAGGGTGTCATGTACCTACCGATTTATATGCTTGTAACACCTTACTGTATTATGAACACGACTACAATGAAATAAAGAATAAAGAACACGCGGTGAAGGATCAAAAGTTTTTTGTCTTGGCAGAGTAAATTTGTCTGCCAACCTTTCATCAAATTTCAAATATCGAACGTCTATCGAAACACTTCAGACATACCATGCACAGACTTGGTAACTTCAAATTCCAATGAAAACACTTATAACGTGTATAGTGGTACTTTCACATTTTGTCCTTGTAAAGTGACAAGCTTCAGGTGCAGGGTTCAGCTTTAATTTCTAGGCGAGTTTTATTACGTATATAATAACAGGCAAGTTAAATAAAAGCTTGTAAAACGTACCAGCGATAAGCCATTTTCCACCATCGTTTTATCGCATTTGTCAACCAAGTGCACTTCTTCCTCGAGCAGTATGAACCCGACGCTTGCTGCAACCAACGGGCATAACACCTCAGGCCGTGATAATACATCAGCACCCATCACTAGATGACATTCTTTCTCTAGCCCGCCGTCTGACGCTTCTCTGTCAGTTACCTGGAATTTTGATAATATTACGATTTTGAATGTCTCGTTAAATAATTAAACAAAAATTAGAGTGAAATATTTTTTAATAAAAAATCATCGAATGCACAAAGCAGTTTAAAGTACTACCACTTTGTGGTCTTCATCAGCAGTTGGTTATTACTAAATAATGCTTTCCGAGGGAAAATTCAAAGGTATATTGTGACTAACTATGAAATATACCCTTTAAAATAAAATAAAAACATAATTATATATGGCGTGGCATATTATACAAAGATTTTGATAATTTAATGAAATACAATTTTAGAATTGATCACTTCATAATATGGTTAGGATAGGTTTGGCTTTTTCATGATATCATGACATGACCTACCGACCATTTAATGATATGATTGCCACATCCATGATTCCAGACGAAGAAATGTTGAAGTCCCTTCTCTATGATTGGGATCAGTTCCTCATGTCTGAGAATCGTGGTCAGGGTTGAATTGGGAGTGGATAATCCGCCTCCACTGGTTTCTGTCCAGCGTAAATTACGTTAATAAGAGAAAGCTCACCCTAACTCCCAGTGAACTCGTAACAGCGCTGTAGCGTGACGCGTCGACCCCGGCCGCGAGCGTGGCACTCACGCGGACCGCAGGCTCTCCTTGAAAATCTATAAACGCACGATGTTAGTAGAGCAGATATATTGAGTAAGTACATTTACAAAATAAGTAGGTAAATTAGTATTGTTTCCGAGCGTAACTCGTAAAGTGATTAAGCAAAGCAGCTGCTCTTCACAAGGCTTCCTTGCACATTTCACTTGACCATTTAGCCAGATATCGCCCGGGAATCGGGAAGCTATGACTAACGAAATTTGTCCCTTGCTCGGGGCCCTGACAATGCGTTTCCGTTTATTAAAATTAGAAAGTGGTGCATGTCAGGTTTTAATTTAAGCAGGATAATCAACCAAGTAGTTAAATATTGAGGTTTTTAGTTACCTTGCACCACTTGAGGCAACAGTAGCGCTTCCACGGGCCGCTTCAATGCCGCTTCCGCAATCTTGAATTGCTGCACTCCAAAGTTCTCAATCACCAACTGTACTGCAGCAGTCAGTGCATGCCTTTTGTCCTCAAACACACCGTCGAAAGGTAGAAACACAAATTTTTCAAGCTTGGGCGGTGCTTGGATGTTGATACGACGCGGTGCCAACGTAGTTGTCAAACCTCTGAATTCTACACCACCAGCCACAATGACTCCAATACTTGGATAGCGTTTTACAGGTAAAGCTCCATCTGTAGCCGAGGCTACTTCTTTACGCTGTGCTGCTGGGTCAATAACTACTCTCTCTATACGAGCCGGCAAATATAAATCACGCGTATCCGCTCCGATCAGGCCAAACTGTAACGCTGTATCCATAAACGATATCCAATTGTCTTCCCAATTGAGCAAGCCTTTAAGTCCACGAGCATCAGAGCTCTTAATTCCACGGAATATTCCTTTATAATGATAACCACGGAGGCGTAAATCTTTATAAATGTCTTCAGGATCCAGTGAAAGTTCCTGAGAAATGTCCATTTCTTCGCCCTCAGCTAAAGCGTTAGCGGATAAGCGCTCAGTGGAAGCGTTAGAAGTAAGCCGTGCTGTACCGCTGACTACCACTTCACCACCTTCACTGATTTGGAAGTCTCCAGTGCCATCTAGGAGTGAAACAAGAAAACGCACAGGTGCTTCGCGAGACATTATGGTTGCGCGTCGGATGTTTACGTTCTCAAGTACGACTGCTGACTGCTCGATATCTTGATTATTCATCTTTGCGATTGTGCGCCATATCAGCGTCTATTTAACAAAAATCAGTCAGTGAATCACGTTTGCAAAGGCCAAGTTCTATTAGGTGTCGTATTCAGTACGGATCAAACGCTTAAAAGATTTTTTTTTACTTTATTAACTAATCCCCGAAATAATAACAGGCTTGTCAATCAGTGGATGAAACGAATTCCAATGAAGACCTTAAGGGTACTTATTCGTTAACATGTTACAAACAAACGTAAAAGGGCCACCGATGGTCAAAGAAGACTATTATGGTTAGTATGTTCAGCGAAACTGAATAATTTACTCGTATTGCTATTTGATCCATACAGAAAGAGACACCGTATAAACTATTAGCATAAAACTCACGAGATATCCAGTAGCAGGGAACAACACCCTCCCTTCAATATTGTGGCCGGCAATAAACTCTTCCTCAGGCTTCGTCAGGTCATATTCGATGATGTTCTCACCAGTGCGGGCGGCGGTAGTGGGATCGACAACGCTCCATTCGATGGAGTGGTCCCAACTGATGTGCGACGCGAGTCCGGGTGTGCCGCGAGATACGGGCCAGGATACAGGAGGGTAGAGACGGGATACCTGGCAGAATATGTGAATTCTTTTTATTGTAGTTTTCTTTCAATAGTGATCTGTATCTAGTACTTATTGAGAAGTTTTTGATGATGCAGTGGAGTTCGTCAAGTGAAAAACAAATATATTTTCATTTTAATTATCATTTTTAACAATGAAAAAAAATATACTAGTAGATCAAGTTGATCTAGTAATAGTAATGGTTAGTTAATTTTGATCAAATAATTAAATTACATAGATGTGGGTGTTAAGGCCAAATGCCAAATTCGAGTGGGATTGGGCTGGACACCGGATCGGTTGGCTACATTAGGAGGTTATCCGTGGCAATGGCAGTCAAAAAGAGGAGGAGGGACGACCTTGACGTATTTCATAGCGACTGTAAAGAGCATGCACCAAATCGAGTGGCGGAAGAAAGGGAAGCCCTTTGCCCAGCAGTGGGAAACAATTAGGCTATTTTATATATTATATTATTTTTATACCAATCGGAGAATCTGAGAAAATTCCATATGATTAGACGAGAACATTATGTATGCAACGGGGCTCGTACTAATGGACCCAGAACTCAACAAGGTTGCTCGTTTAATGTCTTCGGTATTCATCGTCGGATCAGCTCAGCTATTTTTCAGTTTTTGTCAACGAGTATTTGTACAGCATTCTCACAAAAAACGACGTTTATTAGCAACAGCATGAATCACTTTCGCTTTCTCGCTCCTATATAACCTTTAATAAGCGCAGAGCAGTCGTGGACCCACATCTGAATAATTGACTGCAATATACCTGTGGTCCCTTCACTTACCTGAGGTTGCGCGCCTGCTGCATAAATTTTCCCCACAGCTGCCAACAAATGTACCAAAGCATCAGGGGCATCTTTCCTCACAAGCGGGACATGTACCGCTTCAGGCAGCGCTCGTTTCAACACTGCTTGTAGTAATGCATGAGGTGCCAACTCAATGAGTATTGCTCGCGGCGGGATAAGATCCAGGACGCTGGCGAAGCGAACGGGGGAGAGCTGGTTGTTCACGATGTAATCCGCGCTGCTTAAGCGGGCTGCAAAATTTACATTCCTCATTATTTTTGTGTCGAAACGAAGATAACTTTCAAAACTTCTTTTATGACATAGGAGACAAACGAGATAGACGAATAACCTGATAGTTGGTACCTAAGTTAAAGAGGATAGTAGACCACCGCTTCTCCATATAAATAGTCCCAATTTTCCTCCCTGGATATTAACTTTATGTAAAATATTTTTAGAATATTCATTGAATTTTAACCATAGCTATGCCCTTTTGTTTGCTTTACTGTACTGTGACTAATTATAAAATTAGTTTGGAATTAGTTTGAAAACTCATAATATTTCAAAAACATTGGAAAATTCAAACGAAGGCCTGTGGTTCATATATATCAAATTGCGTAAAATATTTTCTGTCACGTTAATTTCAGAAAGGAAAATGGAAATTACGGTCGTAAGTACAAATGGCCATGGACTCTGATCGGAGCACAAAAATTAGGTTGCCAAAGCGGACTCTGACCTTCAAGATCAACGAAAAGTCCGAGTAGAAACATCAATTTTATTGGAACAGCAAATGTCACTTACCCAAGTCAGAGTCCCACTTGTCTTGCGGTATAGACGAAGACAGCCAATGTGGGCTCCTCGGCTTGGGGTGAGGTATGATCTCCTGCAAACGTTTCCTTAGCTGCGGAGCGACACTAGCGATGCTTCTGCTGTGGAAGGCCACACCGGTGGAGTCCACTATTCGTACGAATACGTCATCTGCTGCGAGCTGCTGTACGAACTTCTCCACGGCCGCTTTTGGTCCTGAGATCTGTTAAAAAAACGTTCTTTTACTAAAATAGTATAGGTAAGGACCTCATTATCTTCCTTGCGTTGTCCCGGATTTTTTGCCACGGGTCATGGTAGCTTGGGGTCCGCTTGAAAACTTAAATTAATTCCCAGGATTGACGATGCCACTAGTTTTTGCGAACGCGACTGCCATCTGAATTTTTAACCCAGAGGGTAAACTAGACCTTATTGGGATTAGTCCGGTTTCCTCACAATGTTTTCTTTAATCTAAAAGTGACTGCTAACTATATGAAATAATATTCGGTCATAAATTCCGAAAAACTCATTAGTAAAAGCCGGTGTTTGAACCTAGGACCTCTGGATGAAAAGTCGGGCGCTCTTACCGCTAGGCCACAAGCGCTTTTTTTCAATTACATAAAATGGATATTGTGAACATTACAGTTAACATCAACAAAAACAACGCACCAAAAGAATCTGCCAACCTGGAATACTTTTCCAAATATCTCTACGGTTCGCGTTCAAAAGTATCCATCACAATGGACATATTTCGGATATTTCTGTACGTAGAATTATTTATAAATATCTTTTTTTAGCTATTAGAGAATGGAAGATATTTTTGACGCGTAGTATGATTCACTACTTTGCTGACTATACATCATGGTAGTTTTGTACAGTAAGTAATATATTACTTACTCATGAAGGCTAATCATATGGGCAAATGTTTAAAACATGGCGTTCCCGAGTATGGCCTTCTTGTCCTAGCGCTGTCGTCGTATATATCTTGCAGTGGTCGCATTAGTATGGTTCCAATAATATAGTTTCTCACCCTTTTATCTCACCCAGGCCGTTACCTGGGAATAGCCTTGTGGCCTGTGAGAGCCATGGCACCCTTCTTGCAGTGATCGCCTTCGTATAGTTTTACTGCGATCGCACAAGTAAGATTTCTTACCGTAACGCTTCCAGAACTGTTGTTACCAGCAATGTCAATGATCTCAGGGAATCACTTTGCGACCTCTTCTCATGACAGACCAACGGCCATGGCACTGTTCTTACAGTGATCGCCTTAGTAGTTTTTTACAATAGTACTACCTATAGTTTTGCAGCGGTCGCACTAGCATGATTTCTTAACGCTTTCAGAACCATCGTGACACGCAAAGTCGATGTCCTTATCACTTCACGGCCTATGCATGGGCCTGCCATGGCAATTCTTTCAGTGATCACCTTAGTATGTTTTTGCAGTGGTCGCACTTGTATGATTTCTTACCGTAACGCTCTCAGGACCGTTGTGACACGCAATGTCAATGTCTTCAGGGCATCGCTTCTTGGTCTCCTCCCAAGACAGACCAACGGCCGCCATTGCTCCAGACGGTAGGTTTGCCTCTATGGTGCAACGCGCGCGCCAGTACGCGGACAGTACTGTTTGCTCCGTCGTTAAAGTTCCATCCACGTAACCGCAGCCTAAAAAATGATCATGAGAACAGAGTTTTTTGGAATACAATTTGCACTACTTCAAAAACGCACACTTGACATTAAAACAATGGCTAAATTATTTCAGTTAGTTTTATCATTCGCGCGTTCATTTCGCTCGGAATTATCCGTTCATGTATTAGCGCAATAATAAGTAACTGGCATCATTCAAATATTGTATTGATGTCAAGTGTACCATCAGGTTCAAATTTGCATGGACAATTTATGAATGATTTCATTCAAATTGGCCAGATAGTTATACTCAAGAAAAATACGAAGTCGACATCACGAATTAAAAGTCAAACGTCAAATTCAAAGTGAGAAGCTAAAAGACACAGGTCAAAATATAATTATGAGGTTTAAGTCAAAAGTTGTAATTCTACAGTTAACACATTCGCTGCCAGCGCAAGCTATGTGCTAGTGTCGTAGCTGATAGCATGTTTTATCCGCTTTGCAGCGAAAAGCGCCTACAAGCAGTTCGCTGGTAGACAATATGTTAACGTTGAATCAGTACCAGCCACCCCTTAGAGTATAGTCCGATATAGACTGGATAAAATCATAGACCTTCCCAACATTCGGAATTATACAGTTTCTTAATTAACACTAGTGTGCAACTGACCAGTTTCTCCAAGAGAATGTCCAATGATGCCGTCCGGATGCACTCCAAGCTCCCTCAACACATCAGCCAGCGCCACCTGCACGGCTACGATAGACACTACACTGTTTATCAAATTCTTAAACTCTTCAGGCGACGCCTCCGATATGACATGCTTAAGATCCATGTAAGGTTTGAGAGCTGCCGCTGAACGCTCGATGCTTGCAGCGAAAACTGGTAAACGGAGTAGGTCACGCGCCATACCAGCCCATTGCGAGCCCATTCCACTAAACACAAACCAGATAGGCCGATGCTCATTCTCACTATCCATCACCTCTATTATAGGAGCATTCGCACTCAGGATGGCGTAACCACGCCGAGGATGGTTAGGGATCGCGTGAGCGTGAACTGCGTCTATCAAAGCATGCAACTCCCCATCCTGAGGATTCTCAGCTGCGAGTTTGAGGAGTTTCTCAACAGCTTCGTCTGTACGGCCTGAAGCGAGGATAAGGCGAGGGGCAGCGTACTTGGCGGGTGGGGATCGGTCCCCGCGCCCCCCTTCGAGGATCACGTGGGCGTTGGCGCCGCCGAAGCCGGAGGAATTTACTGATACCACTCCACCCTGCCATGACGTGTTCTTGTCAACCACCTGAAAGCAATACCCATTAAGAGGAGAGTGGACGACCGTTTCTCAATGCAAACGTAGTCCCCCTTTTCCTCTCTGAATATTAACATTATGGAAAATATTTTTACACAATTGGATCTAGATTAAAGCTATGTCTTTTAATGTGTTCTAAAATATTCTTTTCAACACACTTGCTCAAATCGGCGTTTTTATTCCACCGATTTTTGGTTTTTCAGTATATTATAACACTCGTGATTTTTCATTATATTATCCGACTAAGTTAAGAAGGTAACTGATTGCTAATGATATGTATCGAAACGGAGCCTTCTTAATTTGGGAGTAGATTTGAAAATGCGGACTGGCGGGCGCCGGAGCCCCGCCGCCAATATTGATTAATATGAAGGTTTCTTCTTTTTACTCGCAAGTGTGTTGAAGAACGTCGTATGAAACGCGTGTGCATTGGTCATTACACCTATCGGCTTTCTTATTGTTATTTCATTTATTAAGTACAACCACAACGTATATATTACATATGTTACATCACAATAATCTTAAAGTACTTCACCTGATATAATAAGACAATTATGGAGTACATAGCGTTGTCCATGTATGATATTGGGAACGACACAAGAACTATGGGAATGGGACATTACATTTTATAACATTAAATTTGTAAGGCTTATAGAACAATTAACTACTATATGTACATTATTTACAATTTTACAAATAAATACTAATACAAATATATAATTATTATTTTTGTTTCGGCAATATCTTAGATTTAAATGTGGCTAGAATGAAATGTGGAAATGTCGCTCGCTTCCAGCTCGCGCGCACAATGTCGCCTCGTGTGTAATGACCAACTTAGCACACTTGTATCACAATGTACTATTATAATGTTAATACGTTTTGATGGAAAGGCATTCTAGCCCGGTCATCCACTTTTCTCTGTAATGGGCTGATAAATTTATAATGTGTCAAGCAGAAACGTCTGCAAGCGATACCACGATCTATGCTTAGAAATAAAAGGAAAGTGGAAAACTCACTATATTTATTATGTAAAATATAAATCATAATTTTTAATTCATAGTTATTGTACTATCAATGTAATTTAGCTAGACGAGGACATTAAATCAGAGGTTATATATGTAAATATATGGATACGAACTTGTTCACGCATGAACATTGTTTTTGTCACGTGAATTTAATATGCATTGATAATCTATTTACATTAAGTACTTTTTGTTTATTGTATTGCGCAAGGAGGGTTAAATACATGTCGGCTGAAATCGCGAACTTCTTAACTTCATTTCAAGGATATTAGGATTTGCAACTTTAGACAAAAATACCTCAAGTCGCAAACCTCTTAACTCCTTTGGAGCAGATAAGAGATTTGCGAGTTTGCCCGACGAATATGTGGGCATATCAAGTCCTTCAGTTTCTAATTATTTACAAATATTAGTGGTACTAGTGAACACTAGTTTCATCAAATCACTATTTGGATAACCATAACGCGGGTTTTTACATTTTATCTCAACTTACTCTGAAAATATATTTCTGTTAGAAATTTTGCTCGTCAAATCCCTCGGCCATATCACTGCCTATGTTATACTAAAATAATACTACTATGGTATGCAGAGTAACAATATACAACGTAAAGTTTAAAGAACTAAATGTATTAATTTATTCAAGGATTACAATAGTCAACAATACACTCGTATTACGTCAATAGATAATTATGTCATTCATTACAAATTAAGCTTAAGCTAAACTAAACTAACAAACTACTCAAAGAGGCCCCCGCGAGTTTTTCCCGGCGCAAATGTGCCCATCAGACTCGCTGCGTTACCGCGTTGAATTGCGATGGATAGCCTTTGCGCCAGGAAAGAACCCACGCGGGCATCACACCCCCTCTCCCTAGCTCGCCGCCCTATCTCCCTTATAAAATCCATAGCTTCCACCCCCCAGCACCCTGTCGTCTCACAAGCCAAGGGGATAAAGTAATAATTATTAAGTAGGGCCGAATATTTGTCGTGCTTTCTCGCTGCAGCACATTCCGCAGCGGCCCCCGCTGTATGCACCGTACGGCTGAGGTGCGAGGCGGCAAAAGTGCTGACGCACGTGGCGTCCCACAACAGGCACTTGCCCTTCTCTCCCAAGGGACCAAAGTTAAGCCGTCGGGCCTTTTTCCATCCCTTCGACAGAGACCCGGCGGTTCAAGCACACAAGGGATATTGGCGGAAATTAAGGCCCTCCGAACGATATCATTGAGTGCATGGTGACGCGGAAACCTTCCCGCACAGCGACAACAACTCAATGCGTGTTGACCATTCGCTTCCACCATGGAGCCGCAGATGCATCTATGAGGTTCACAAACATCGCAGCCCAGGCGGAGCGCCACTGCCACACGCATTGAGTCGCTGTCCAGGAGAGTTCCAAAGTGAGGAGCAGGCAGAGCCTGCAGCCACACCCCCGCATCTGCCCTCGACACCGAACGGAGTCTAGCTAAGTCCACCCCTGTGGCCGCACCAATGAGCCGCGGTAGCGTTTCCTTTCCAACGTAAAGTAAATGAAAATAAAACATGCTTTCGGGATTTTTTCTATCGAGCCTACTTTAACACTTTTAATATTTTGGTTGAAGTTTTCCCTTGCAAATATATTCGACTTTCCGTGTGATTATTTTGTTACATTTGCCTTTGGTTACAATGAGTAAAAATTCAATATAAAAACTAAAATGTTGGTGGTGGGTTACATGATTTTAATTTTAATGTTTTTTTTGCTTTATTTATTTGCTAATGATGATTAATTCTTTGTTCACAGGTAAGTTTGACGAAGTTATACTTTGGTCGAAGCAACGCAAAGGCACAGTTTTGAAAAGATAAGTATAACTACTAGGGATAATGACACAATACATATTCAATTTTAAAACAAAGTCGAGTAAAATAGCTAGCAAATAAGCATTTCATTGCAATACTCATACTCATGATAAAAAATACAGGACCAGAACAATTAAATTTTGTTGTGTTTTTTTAACTTCCAAAAAGGAATAAAGTAAGGTTACCATTAGATTCATTACACTTCATCCAAAAAAAATGTATTGTAATTATATACATAAATGCAATATTTCACCGACAAAATCACGGTTTTCTAGTTTTCCATACTTCAAGATGAGCTCTCAGTGACCGTGAGGTCACGTTCACTTATCATTTCGCGAGTGCAGTACAACTCACTATATGTCGGACTTTGACTATCATTTCTGACTTTTGTATTGTGCTTTAATTCAATGGGTCCCATATACAGGGTGATTCATGAGACGTGAGCTGGACTAAGCCTACACAATCAGTAAATGTTAATGAATCGTTCACCGTCATATTTAAGTAAAACAATCACGCTTTTTATCTGTTATTTAACTTTTTCTTAAGGACAAATTTGATTATCTACAATCATGGACACCCTACAACACTTAATTAACAAAGATAAAACCTCTTTAACCGTTATGACAGCACTTTATGAATATATAATACTTTATGTATATAATATGGCGTTGATTATGAAGAAAATAAAATGTCACACATGAGTGAGATACGATTTTATAAAAGTAACCAGACTCCGATGACATTCAATTTGTTACTTATTATGGATAAAACAAAGAGGGTGACCATAAATATCGTAAATAAAATAAAACTCTTTTTTTTTAACAGTAAAAATTAAATTAACGTTAATCTCACAAATACTGGTACGAAACAGTTGCTGATAATTTACCGAATATGCAGTCTTGATCTTGCTCACGTCTCCTGAATCATCCTGTATAAGTAGACATTTGATGTTAAAATGATTGATACCGTTTATAAAAAAATACATGTAGCCTATTGTTAGTGATTTTTATCATGTTTATTTTTATTTATTTTTACTACCTGTATCCGGCCATCACTGAGTGCCGGAATGTCCGTATTAGGGTTTTTATAGTGCAGGTTCCCGGGGATCACTCCTCGCTCCATGGCCAGCACCACTTTGGCGACGGAACAGACCCCGGAGGCCCATTCCGCGTGCCCCATATTTGATTTCAGTGAACCCATTAGTAGTGGGGATCCTCTGTTCTTGCAGAATAGCTCCACTACTGCGTTCAACTCTTGTGGGTCGCCTGCCTGAAACATTGAAACATATTCAAAAATTAAAGCAATCATAATACGCTTAAGTTGATATAGTTGTTATAAAAGGAACTGAATGGAAAATTCTAAACCCACATTTTCTATTTCCTCCTGTGGCACACAGTATGCTAAAAACTCTTTCTTTAGGCGCACTTGTTATTTGTATAATGAATCTCTTAACGATATAGATATTTTTGTTCATAGTTTGTCCGTGTTCAGGAACAAAGTTCGGCAAATTTTGTTTTCTAGAAATTGATCAATTTGGTTCCAGTCATATTTTTCATACTTTTGTATGTTTTCTTACCTTAATTGCATGTAGTACACAACTAAACCGCTAATTTATAATTGCGTAATTTACATTTCTATGTAATAGTTTTCTTAGTAATGTAGGAAACTTTACGCCTATTTTTAGTTCATTTACTTTAGACATATTTGTAAAAGGCTGTTTGTTTTCTAAATAAATTAAAAAAAAAAAGTTATGTTTTACGAAAGTGACTAGGCAGTCGCCTGGCAGTTGTCAGATGGTTCTGACCTTTCAACCCACTGGTAAACTAGGCCTTATTGGGATTATTCCGGTTTCCTCACGGCTTTTTTCCTTCATCGGAAAGTGACTGGTAAATATCAAATGATATTTCGTACATAAGTTCCGAAAAACTCATTGGTGCGAGCCAGGGTTTGGACCCGCGACCTCCGGATTGCAAATCGCGCGCTCTTACTGCTAGACCACCAGCGTCAAAATAATAATTATTATTATTTATTTATTTTCAAACACATGTCTGGCACACAGCGGAGGCCAAATGACCGGACATGGGAAAAACATGTCAAAACATATATACAAAATAATATTAATTACAAATAAACAATAGAAATTCAAAATAAAACAATCCATAATAATAACAACATTTTATAACATTAACATAAAGCGCTGATGGCCTAGCGGTAAGAGCGTGCGACCTGCAATCCGGAGGTTGCGGGTTCAAAACCCGGCTCGTACCAATGAGGTTTTCGGAACTTATTTACGAAATTGTATCATTTGATATTTACCAGTCGCTTTTCGGTGAAGGAAAACATCGTGAGGAAACCAGACTAATCCCAACAAGGCCTAGTTTACCCTCTGGGTTGGAAAGTCAGGCGGCAGTCACTTTCGTAAAAACTAGTGCCTACGCGAAATCTTGGGATTAGTTGTCAAGCGGACCCCAGGCTTCCATGAGCCGTGGAAAAATGCCGGGACAACGCGAGGAAGAACAGAACATAACATTAACATTTTTTTAGGCATATCTCCTCACCGTCCAGTCTAGGGACGTCTGATAAAGACATTTAAATATTGGGATATTTTCGAGCCCAAAACACTCAACTTATCAATCTTATCATTAAAAAGGTCGAACGATATACGTAATATGGATATGACTACAATCGATAAAATAAAAATATAATATCATTTCAAAATAGTATTTTATTCTTGAAATAATTAATCATTAATTTTGACGACCGGTCTAGACCGGTGGCTAGTTATCCTGCCTATGAAGCCGATGGTCTTGGTTTCGAATCCCGGTAAGGGCATTTATTTGTGTGATGAGCACAGATATTTGTTCCTGAGTCATGGATGTTTTCCATGTATTAAAGTATTTGTATATTATATATATCGTTGTCTGAGTACCCACGACACAAGCCTTCTTGACCTTACCGTGGGACTTAGTCAATTTGTGTAAGAATGTCCCTATAACATTTATTTATTTATTTAATCCGCACGATAACTGAATAACTTGATTCAAATATCACTCTGATGTCAGGGTACGTTCGCATTGGCCTAAGTATGATGATAGTAATGGTAAAAAGTGTTTTAATTATGAAACTAAAAGCAGGTATCTATATCACTCGAGCGTGAGAAAATAGTTGACAGTTATCAATGTAATCATGCTTTATATCAATTGATAGTAGATCAAATTAAGTTCCCATACTTTTTGTATAATTTTACCTACGTCCTCACTTAAACATCTATTGTATAAGAGAAAATTGTGTAACAATTTTAATCGATTTAAATTCTATTGTTAGTATTGGCAAACACAATTATTGTTACAAAGTATTGATCATTATTACTTGTTATTGACACCCACAACACAAGCATCGACCTATTGTATCCCATTCCGGATAGGATTAGACAGAAGAAAAAATGGTTCATTATTAGGATGTTATTCAAAAAGAAAATATAAATTATTAACATATGACATTGATTCGAGTCAGTGTAAAGTGTAACTGTACCCCTAGTGTAAATTTGATCGACATCATAACGTGACGTACGCGTTTGCGTTAAGTCTCATTTTGTATAGGATTTTGAGTTTCCAAAACGTCCCGCTTGGCGCGCTCTTTCTAAATCCAATACAAAATGAGACTAAACGCAAACGCGTACGTCACGTTTCGAAATCGAATTTATGTACACTAATGTGGCCATTACTTACACATATTTAAATTATGAATTATTATTGTATCAATTGTATTTAACTATAAACTGAAATATTCGAAAATAAAGAGAAATAAGTTCAATGCGGAGTAGACCAGTATATAACATTTTGATTTGGAAAGACCGTCCAAGAAAGGAAAAGCTTTACTCCTTCTGCTCTATCCACCTTCTGCAGGAGAAGTATGTGGATAAGCGCAAGAGATAGAAGCAACAAAACGACGGTCTTAATATCTGATAGATGGTCTTCTCCATATTGACCTTTCAATAATACTCACTTTAGTGCCAGTCCCGTGTGCTTCAAAATAGGCGACATCTTGCGGCCTCAAGCCAGTTTCATCATAGGTTTCTTTTGTTATTCGTCGCTGCATCTCACCAGACGGATATGTAAGGCCTTGCGGCTTGTGTCCATCATTATTAACCCTCGCTGCATGTACTGTGCAGTACACACGTCTTGCGACATTCCTGCGCTGCAGTAACACGGCCACCACTGCCTCGGAGCGTACATAACCTCGCCCGCTTTCATCAAAAGACGCACAACGACCGTCTTTCCCCAGCATATTCAAACTAAAAAAGTTTTGTGACGTTGCCGGATCTAAACAAATGTTCACACCAGCGACTATGGCGGCATCACAACGGCCCACTTTAATATCATTAACAGCCTGTGCTAATGCGTAAGTAGAGCTTGAACAAGCGACATCTATAGCGAGCGATGGCCCTCTCAAGTCGAAAGCATATGACACCTGGTTGGGGAACATACCGCCAATACCGCCAGTCATAGTGTAGCCATTGCATTTGTTGTGCAGTTTCCCCCATGCTTCATAAGTTTCGGAGCGTCCAACTCCTACATAAACACCTGTTCTCGTTCCTCGCAACTCAGTAGGGTTATACCCAGCATCGACTATGGTCTCATGAGTGACTTCTAATAGAATCCGCATCCCCGGGTCCATAACATCTGCTTGTTTTTCAAATAGATGGAAGTACGCTGCATCGAAGTGCTTTAGGTCTTTTAACTTGCCGAGCCGTAACGGTAATCCTTGCAATCCTGAAATGTAATTTGGTTTTACATTTTGTGTGTGTAGTCTACCCTAATACGAATAAGAACCGTGGCAATATAAACCCAAACTTATTTGTACCAAGCAGATACGTCTGCAGACAATACTACATTTTTTGTGTTAAAGGAAAAAACAAGACTTAAGATTCAAAAGTTTTTTAAGCCCTGAGCCTCGTAAAAACGAGTCGAGACTCGAGCTTCTTTCAGATTATAAGAGACTAAGTGTAAAGCCTGAGTGGACGCTCGAGTTGGGCGTGCAGCGAGGCGGCGCGTGCGGCGTGAATAATAAACAAATGAATATGTATAGGAGCGGCCTTAGTGCGCGCTGCTTAAATCACTTGTGAGCCCGACGCCAAGCTGCACGCCCCGCTGAGCGAGCGTCTACTCAGGCTACACTCACCTGGTGTCCAGCGGCGGTCATCATCAGTAATCATGTCTACGCCTTCGAACAAGTTTCGCGCGAATTCGTCGATGTTTTCTGATTCGGGCATTCGGCCCGATAACCCCGTGAGGACCACCTCCGAGTCAGCTTGGCCGTTTATTGCGCTCGGCATTTTTCACGATCTGCAACGAATTTAATCTTTCGTTAGTTATATTATAAAATACCTAAACTTAACTACTGAAAAAAGTAATTAAAGAGACCCCTTACTTAACCAGCGTGTCCCGAGCATCGGCGTTTAGTCAACGTTGGCGCAACTTTGCAGCGACGCCATTTTCCATAGTTCGGACTAGACGTCGACGCTGAAAAGACGCTAAAGTTCAGACAAACACTCGCTGCATGCGAATACGTAATGTCTCTGTCACACTTACCTACGGCGGGCGGCGCCCTGTTACTTTGTCACTTGCTTCGCATGCAGCGATTTTCTAACTCAACTATAATACATATGAGGGGTTTCTCGCCAAACTCATTAAGTAATTAAAAAAAAACGGAATTACAAAATAAAATAGATCTCATACACTAAAGAAAAAGTGACCAAGTCCACCGGTGGCAGAGGCGGGGATCGAACCCTTACTTACGCAGCTAACGTCCTGACGACTAGACCACCCGGCCACGGCGGTACCCGTCCCAACTGACAGTTTATAATTTAGATATAGTAGTCGGAAAATATACAGGCTATTTACTGAGCAACTTTTACTATGGGACTAACCCCAAAATCGCGAAAAAAAGGCTGTTTCATGCATTTTGGCTGTCTGACTTTGAGATTTTCTATGGGATACTAAATTTTTAAATAGTAAAAGTTGCTCAATATGACCTATATATTCAGCCCGTAAATTATTTCAGGTGACTAAATAAACAGTAAAGTAGGTCTAGGTACCTATGTAGAATTAATTATAAACTACTATTACATCTTTATTTTATACATGACAGGGATTAAATTATTCTGTCATTTAAGCAATGTGCTTCCTAACAGTTTTGAATGATTCACGGTTAGTTTCACTACACTTAAATCGACCGAGATATGAACTGATTACCTTTTGTATTGTTTTCGAGCTCCCGATATTTTGACGCAGTTACATGCATCTTGTTCACGGGTAACTGGAGATAGCGGGTGGGTGTCAAAGTTGTGTAGAGTAGACCACGCTCGGTCTGCCCTCAGTGCCCTCATTCGTGCGCGTCGGCTGCGTTCGCTTTCAACGTTACGTTGAAATATCGGGAGCTCAAAAACAATATCAGGTAATCACGGTCCATATCCCGATCGATTTAAGTCATGGTGTTTCTTTACCAAAACGTTTATTATTTTCGTAGAATTGTTAATACGACTCGCTGAAGTATGACGTTTGTATAAATTTAATTCGTGGACATTACGTCATACGCCGGTCATAATGTTTTTACTGAATTAATACATATTCAGTTAAGGTCGAGGGTAAGTCGCTGGTCCAATATTACAGGGTTCTATGTTATTTTCAAGATAGTTGAAATTCGACTCAATGTTCAAATTTCAGTTTCTAATATATTTTTTTTCTAAACCGAATAGTTTGCGCGAGAGACACTTCCAAAGTGGTAAAATGTGTGTGTCTCCCCCCTGTAACTTCTAAAATAACAGAATGATAAAACTAAAAAAAAATATATGATATACATTACCATGCAAACTTCCACTGAAAATTGGTTTGAACGAGATCTAGTAAGTAGTTTTTTTTTAATGCGTCATAAATGGTACGGACGGAACCCTTCATGGGCGAGTCCGACTCGCACTTGGCCGCTTTTTACACATTGATTAGCATTGAGTTATTATTACGTAGAGAAGCCGTACTAAACAATAGGGAATATTACGCGAAACACTGCGTAGGGGGCGCCACTACCACAACCCATCACAATCTAAGGGTCTACCGCGAAACAAGAAATTCTTAATTTCGTTATCTGACCTCTCTATCACTCTTGCGGATTTGAGCGACAAAGATGACCTTTGTAAACAAACCGCCTTGATTCATCAATGTCACATTTTATAATCTATGAAAACTTGTCAAAATACAATTTAAGTACAGTATGTATAAGTTACTCTATAGTTAAAGATATACTAAGATAAAAGCTTCGTCTGATACACGGTATTTTTTTAACGGTCTCTTCGGGAATCTGCCGAATCCCGCACCAGAACATGTGGCGCAACCGAAAACTGCATCGTCAAAATGATATTCATATTTTAAGATTTTTATCATTGTATGTAGGTATATTAGTCTGTAAGGACATATATATGGGCCATAGTTGCCTGAAAATAAATGATAATTACTTAATTTTTTTTAAGTCTGAGCTTAAAATAAGTAACTTTCTCACAGAAACCGGTTATACACATTTTTTTTTTAATTTAGATGGAAATTTCGGCCGCTTATTCCGGAAAAAACGTATATTTCGACGCTCTCAATAGAATTATAATTTATACGATAATTCCCGTTGGTCTAGAACTATGAAATTTGGCAAGTGATATCGTCTTATACTATATACAGGTTACAGTCAAAAAAGGATGACCCATTTCGTACCTTGTCATAGTAACAATCGTATGAGGTTTCCAGCAACTTTCATGTTGTTTATCACTGTGATAAGGTACGAAATATTAAGTTAAAATAAATTCAATAATAAGTTAAAATCGTACGGAACCCTCGGTGAGTGACTCCGAATCGCATTTTTCCGGTTTGTCAAACTTCGTTAACTAATTTTTCTATTTTATTTTGCGTAAAAAATAATTAATAGCGTTGTTGTAACGCGGACATTATATTTAAATCCACCAAACAATTAAATCCAAAATCAATGACATTTCAGATAGCGATCGTCCGAGATAGTACTTGCGTTTAGTAGCAAATGTATAAACTCATATTAAACACAGATCAATATATAAACAGGCCCTAAGGCAAGTCTACACGCTTATCAGATAAAAATATATCATTGATTATTCCCAAAATGGAGTTGATCAGAATACCGGCTTTTTGAGAAAGTTACTTATTTTAAGCTCAGACTTTTAAAAAATACCGTGTATCAGACGGAGCCTTTAGTACATTATTGACTTTATAAAACGGTCCATATGACTGACACAGTGAGCTATCCCTACTCCATAAACCCTCTCCTACCTTACTCCCGAGAGTCGGTCAGGGTCTCCGTCTCCGGCGTGTCTTCGTCGGTCGGAGTGGACTCCAAGGGGACCCGCAGGACTCTCAGCTCTGGCTTGCCTTCATTGGCCAGCCAGAGAGGAGTCGTTAGAGCTAAATGCTCCAGGGGTGGAAGTGAAAACTTGCATAAGACGCGAGTTGGCACAGTGGCTGTTATCAGCCACTGGGTAGAAAGCGGCGTACACCTCTCGACACCCCTGAGCCGCTCACACCGCTGTTGCTCCTGGTCGTCTTCACGACGGCATTTTCAGGGGCCCATCTAGTGGGCGGCGAGTCACCGCCTGCCTCGATAACTAGTGAAAACATTGTTATGGCAGGTATCCGACCTCTTTGCAATAACCCAGTCTCATTGTCCTCCCAAACTTCAATCCATAGACCGTTATACTGTTCATTTTTACTACAATAGTCCCAATGCCTGCTGCGACCGGTTCATGGGTGTCTATTGTTGGGTCTGTGAACGGGTTCCAGCAGGCGTTCTACATGACATTAAAGCTCTCCAAGGGGCCTCTACGTGTTGGAAAAAGACCGGGATTTATAGGCCCGTGAAATCCAAGGAGATACAATAATACTCAATATATATTTAAAAAAAAAGTTGTGATAGGTCACTATATAAGTTTTGATTAACTTAAATAAAATTCAGATACTTATGTCAAACATCTTGCAGTATTTTGAAAAATCGTACCGTCAAATACACTTGGTTGTCAAAATTTTTATTAGCATCATTGAGGATTATTTCTAGTGACTAAATCCAAATTTTTTGACTTTTGCTCGATATAAATACGGACATAGGTCTCAAACGCACTTAAAAAAATTGTAACAATTTCTTTTATTTATTTATTTAAACTTCATTGCACTGTAAAAATTGTATAAAAGGCGAACTTAATGCTAGAAGGCATTCTCGGTGACTGACCCTTGTGCCAAGACCGATATATCGCAAAAATTCGTGCTAGAAATATTTACAATGAACGAGAAATTTAATAATAAATATAAATGTTTATGTTAAACAACACACTACTTCATTTATATAAATTGGTATTTATACTTACACATCCATATATAAATATACATATATAATATATACAAACCTGCTTTCAGGTGATTAATTTATGCACAAAAGCTATAAATATGAAAATTGATTCAAAAATCGTCATCGATTACATTTTTCTTCGTTAAAACTTACAACAAATTAAAATTCAAAAACATGATATCCGCGGTCCCGAGCACGCACATCCATCTCGCTTACACTTTCTCTCAGTGGGAGAGAGAACAACCTGAACAAAACCTGACAGAATACATTTTGAATTTTAAATTGAACACCCCTGGAGTTGTAGCCCGAGGTGGTCACTAATATCTGAACACGCAGACCAACACCTTCACCACAGGGGCGTGTTCAGATATTTGTGAGCACCTTGTCCGCTCCGATATATCTGATGGCGACTGTACTATGTATACCGTCGCGATATTAAAAATAAGACGACCAACCTTTTGCAGCGCAATGTTTTCAAACGACCTCCACAAAACCAAGTCGCGTATTCTGTACACTGTGAAACCTGCGCGTCGATCAAAGGGTAATCATAGACTGAAAACAAACGACGCATTTTGGAAAAGAAACCGGCCAACGTAGTGTCCGTCAGCTATATCGTCATCATCGCTCCGAGTATAATCACCTAAAGTGTAGTTCAATAGGTTAGTGGAATTATCAACAGTTTTTATTTCATTTATTTAATATTTACACAGTATTACAGTTTAAAAGTGAAATTACAATTCCGTACTATAATAAGTACAGTCAATATAATATGTACAGTCAGCGTCAAAAGTAGCGGATGAAACAACGCGCCAAAAGTATCTGACATCCCAGATAACTTTTCCAAATACAGAAAAAAAATCTAAAATTCACGTTCCAAACTATATCTTTTGCAGTCTTAGTTGTTCTATATTAAAGACATCACTTTTAGTTAAGTTGTTATAGAATGGTAGATACTTATGAAGCGTTATTTGATCCGCTACTTTTGATGCTGACAGTACAACTATGATTTAAACACTAGATTCTCTTTTATCCATCATCTCGCTAAATCTCAAGTATACCTTACACACAAGTGCCCATCGCCACGCAAGCAGATCACACTCGGGTGCACAAGGAGCGCATTCAGCAGGGCCAGGTATAGTTGTGCCTTTCTCGAGAATGTTCTCTGTTTTAATTGGGAATCTCGCTCGAGAATATTCCCCATAGTAAACGGAGAACGTTTTCAAGAACTGCACAACTCCAGGGCTCTAGGGATCGGCGAGTGTCTATGCGCCACCGTTCGCGCCGTTGAGGGTTGTTTGAGGGTTATCTTTTTAGATCAGGAACAAAGAACCTCACTAGCCTCTACCAGTTCTGGGCAGTCAAAAATGAGCAAGCAGGAGTTGCGTCTCGCTTCTTCTAGAGAGTTGAAACCATACCAAGTACTACCACATATCAAGAACTAGTTAAGATAGATAGATAGATAGATAATCCGTTTATTTGTTTGCCACAATACACACAGGAAATACAATTAATAAAATGACAAAAAAAACAGATGATACAAAATTATACGAGACAAATACACATTTATACAAAATAGAAGTAGAAAGAGAAAAAAAAATACATTTAAATAATACTGTTCCATACATATAGGAAATGTTGTGTGCGTCGCAGCAAAACAAAAGGGTTCTGGCTCAGTATTACGCTACACCCTATGGGAGAGGCACTGATATTCTGCCAGGACCAGATCACGTCAACCAAGATACAGTGTAAAATATGCAATATTCAAAGTTAGTACTTACCTAAATACCTTGTTTATAAAACTAGTGACATAATTATCATTGAAAGTGAGTACTTGCAAAGTTATGATATTGAAGTGTTAAAATATACGTTATTTATTAATATTTAAATGAAAACAACCATCACTGCAGGGAGGGTCAGTTATCTCTGCAGCTTAATGTACCAACGTATGCGTTTTTTTAATGATACAGGAGGCTAACGAGCAGACGGATCACCTGATAGTAAGCGATTACCGCAACCCATGGACACCTGTATCAATGCTTTTTCAAACAAATTAACGAAATTCATTCCAATTTACTTATGCAACAGGGTTCAAATAAAGTACCATACCATACGAAATTAATTCTAATAAAGTTTTTTTTTGTAAATGGGTTGAATTTCATTTTCACCAAAATTTCACGGGACTAAATAAATGCTACTTTGTTTGTTTCAATAAAGGTTTAAATTCCATTGAATCAGAGTGTACATCGTAATGTACACTGGGCGGCACAAGGCAAAACGAACGCACGAAGCTAATTTATATTCGTATAATATAATATATTTCGTCATATACTGTATTTAAATAACAAAATAGTTAATTGTCGCATGTTAAGCGTGACATTCGGTAGATATGCAAATGACTAGTACTCTGTTTGAATTAAATACATTTAAATACATATCTAACTACCTAATTGTAATAACTGTTATCAAAAAAATTAACTAGGTATACGTCACACATTTATCTCACTCGCGTAGAATACACTAAGTAGCTGGACAAAAGTGACTTTCTATTTTACTTAGGAATAACTATGGAAGAAGATGGATATCAAATGAATGCTTTAAGATGGAGGAGTAGCTTTTGAATCTAAGGAAATAATGGTAATTTTTCAATGACATTACATTTCGCTGGTGGCCTAGCGGTAAGAGCGTGCGACTTGCAATCCGGAGGTCGCGCGTTCAAACCCCGGCTAGTACCAATGAGTTTTTCGGAACTTACGTACGAAATATCATATGATATTTACCAGTCGCTTTTCGGTGAAGGAAAACATCGTGAGGAAACCGGACTAATTCCAACAAGGCCTAGTTTACCTTTCTGGGTTGGAAGGTCAGATGGCAGTCGCTTTCGTAAAAACTAGTGCCTACGCCAAATCTTGGGATTAGTTGTCAAGCGGACCTCAGGCTCCCATGAGCCGTGGCAAAATGCCGGGACAACGCGAGGAAGAAGAATATGAAGATATTTCGGGAGAAAACGGTTTCCCTAAATCTTAATATATCGACATTTTTATACTTTTACCTATTGCTCTTTGGACATGAAGTCATTATTTATGGGAACATGAATAAAAATAGTAAATTTTGACATCGTAATTATTATTCTAGTCTATTTTATTTTGAATTTAACATGTTTATTTATTAATTATATTTGTATTCCTTACGAGTATTTCAACTAATTTTTATTTTACTATGAATCGTGATTTCATTGTTATTATGTCAATATTATTTATTATTCATATTATGTTTGGATTTGATTTTAATGTACTTACTAACCCCTAGCTATAACGATGGTACTAACAATGTTTTATGGAATTCTTATGGTTCTGAAATAAAAATATTTTATTTTTACATTTTATTTTTAATGGCCCCTCTAGGGAGTAAGTGATATTGTCTATCTCATTCCACCTCATAGTTGCGTCCCTTACTGGCCTACGCTGGGCCATCGTGTAGAGGAGCCCTAACAAATCACATTGATTATGATGTCAATCGCTTCAGCATAATGTATTCTAGGTTACGTTTCGCTTTTAATAAAATTGTTTGTTTTGAGCGATTATCTCCGAATATATTCACGTTATCAAATGTTTGTTGAAGACCCCTATTAGTTTTTAAAGACCTTTCCAACGATACCCCACACTGTACGGTTAAAGCAAAAAAAAAAACACCCCCACTTTACGTGTAGGGGAAGGGGAGGTACCCAAAAGCCCTTATTTTAGATTTTATTGTACGACTTTGTTAGATTTATTGATTTATATATCCATGCCAAATTTCAGCTTTCTAGGACTAACGACCACGGAGCAAAGCCTCGGACAGACAGACAGACGGACATGGCGAAACTATAACTGTTCCTAGTTAACTACGGAACCCTAAAAATCATGGACAATGGAAAATATTGTATAAGTGGAAAAAAGTTTTCTCATTCTGTCTGGTCGATCACGTAGTATACTTGCCTCTTAATGCCTCACAGATAGATAGAAAACCCGGGAACGTCCTTAAACGACGTCCAAAAGAGAGGTATGGGCATTGTGAATGTCATCTCGCTTTCTGTGGTAGGGCACAGCACAGCGGATGTCAATCCAGATCTAGAGCAGAGCCCAACTGGGGAAGTACCTCCACCTTACAGAAAACCGCAGCCAAATAACACTAGACCCTACTCATAGTGTTGTGTTCCTGCCGGTGAGTAAGGTTGCCAGAGCTCAACGAGCGGGGGGGAATGCTAATAGGGTCTGCAACGCGCATGTGAATCCTCTGGAGTTGCAGGCGTACATAGGCTACGGAGACTGCCTACCAACAGGCGGGCCGTATGCTTGTTTGCCACCGACGTAGTATTAAAAAAAAACAAATCGGAGCCGGACAGTTGAGTACCTGTCCTGTAAGAAAGGAAGACTTTTGCAAAAACTCAAAACGCCTGAACCGATCATGTTCGCTATACTTTTCTATGAAATTCTTCACCTATTCAATCATTCATCAATCCATCAATCATTTATTACTTCGTCATCATAGGTATAAAATACATTTAGTACAGGTGATAGGGTGTTTTTCATGTAGCAACTATGATGTACCTATTAAGCTTTACTTTCACGATTTTTTTTATATTTTTGGACCTATGGTTCAAAAGTTAAAGGGGGGCACAATTTTGATTTTCTTTTAGAGCGATTATTTCATGACGACCGGTTTGGCCTAGTGGGTAGTGACCCTGCCTACGAAGCTGATGGTCCCGGGTTCAAATCCTGATAAGGGCATTGTTCCTGTGATGAGCATGGATATTTGTTCCTGAGTCATGGGTGTTTTCTATGTATTTAAGTATTTATTAATATTTATATATTATATATATCGTTGTCTAAGTACCTACCCTCAACAAAAGCCTTATTGAGCTTACTGTGGGACTTAGTCAATTTGTGTAATAATGTCCTATTATATAAATAATAATAATTCAGCCTATAAACGTCCCACTGCTGCCTATTATATATTTATTATATTTATTCATTTACGATAACATTACATTTAGTAATAATGGTTCTTAAAGACCCCTATTACTTTTCCTACAACACCCTACACCATAGGATTGAAGCGAAAAAAATTAATGAGAAAAGTACCACCTTTTGAACAACTGTATTAAAAACACCTTTTACTAAAGTCTGATGAAAAGATATTTCACAAAAACCTTGTATTATAATGAGGGTCAGTGTTATTCTAGAGTTTGGTTTTATCCGAATTCGGGTGGATTGGAAATTTCTCCAATACTCCCTACAGGTTAAATGGCTAGATAGGTGGCGGGCCATTAAAAAGGAGGTCTCCAAAAATCTAAACACTGTTTTAAACTTTCACGATTCAAACACACACACATACATATTATTATTTAATTTAACGGGACTCAATAAATAAATATTATAGGACATTATTACACAAATTGACTAAGTCCCACAGTAAGCTCAATAAGGCTTGTGTTGAGGGTACTTAGACAACGATATAGTATATAATATATAAATAAATACTTTAAACACATAGAAAACACCCATGACTCAGGAACAAATATCCATGTTCATCACACGAAAAAATGCCCTTACCAGGATTTGAACCCGGGACCATCAGATTCGTAGGCAGGGTCACTACCCACTAGGCCAGAGCGGCCGTCAAAAGCGCGACCGGACCGCGTTTTTTTTTGTTAGCCTACTTTAGTGGCAAAGACCTCCCCTTGTTTTCTCCACTCGACCGTGTCTTTAGCATTTTCCCACCATTTTGATAGAATGCGTCCAAGCCGTCCCGCCATCTCCTTTTCGGTCTGCCTGCAGACCGCCCTACACCGTTTGTGGTGTTCCATGTATCCCACTCATTTCCGGGTCCATGCGGCAGACATGTCCAGCTCAGTCCTACTTGACCTTAGGGGTCTTGACGTCTGCATTTACTACTCGAATTCTGGTGCATAGGTTCGTGTTTCTGATTCGATCAGTTCTACGGACACCTAATATACTATGCTCCAGCGCTCGCTGGTAAACCTTGAGTTTCGATACTTATGGTTTAAAATACCCTCTGATGTTTTGACGACTTTTCTTTGTCCCCGTTGTCTTGAAGAAAGATTCCGACATCTCGGGGACAATGCCGTCCTCGAAACGTTGGAGGTAATTTTAAGCTTAGGTAAACACCAAAAATCTACTCGAGCAGGCGTGAAATTCATGATTTTATCCACGTGATAAAATAAGTGTCACTTTTTACCACTCGATTGAAAGAGAAGAACGCTGTCCGACTGGGTTAATTATTTTTCTTTATACCAAAGGTTTTCTCTACGTATAAATATTTTACGTTTTAAGTGAAATCGCTTGTTTCGTGGCCCCACCACCGAGTGCCCCAACAGGCCCAACAGCCTTCTCATGTTTTCCATCAGGCAACGCTCCGACCGGCCTAGGCCTCTAGGGGCCACCTTACGTTACACTGATGCGGCGCCCCGGTGTGTGAGCGAGACGGTGTTATGCGAGGTTGTATTTTCATCTTTTTGCGAGGTGAATATACTGGGTGATTTTAGGGTCGTGATCCTGAATGTCAAAAACATTGAAATGGTCTTATTGGTCATACTCAACAAATCTCCCCAAGGGACTAACACATCTATGGATAGGTATGGCACCATCGTTTCGAGCGATGGTGCCATTCGATGGATGGATGTGATTCGATTTCGGCTGTGGCGGGTCGCTTCCGACCGATGTGGGGAGGTCAATTGGCCATCGTTTGGGGGACGGCATGTGCTGCTGGTGTAGGCCAGCTTAAACTAATAAACACAAACGTTATGGCCAGAAAACCAGGTTTTTGGCTAAAATTATTCAACTTTGATGCCAAATATCACAAAGACAATTAACTTTGAAATAAATATGGGATACTATATTATTGCCTAAAGCCGTTGCTGTTAAACCGCTGAACGGATTTAATTAGAATTTGGTATAGATATATATTTAGTCCCAGGGAAGGACATAGGATAGTTTTTATCCCGTAAATCATCCTTTACGAGGGTTAAAATTAAAGTAGAAGTAATAGACCGCGAGCCAGGAACAGATTTCTATGACCAATCGCCTTCCGGGCGAAAACTCGTATAGTTAACGGCTATGTATAATGAACCCTTGTGGACGTCAGCTGCCGTTCCGCTGGTGGGTTGAGGATTGGCATCCGCTGAAACACGTCTCCTGTTTGATACTTTGTCAGATGATAGTTCAGATTTCTATTGTTCATTTAAAAATCTATAAGATATTTGAGATAATTGCGTCGTTTTTTCTCAAATGAGGAAGTTTTTTTTAGATTGAATAAAAAATAAGCTACCCGAATTGCTAATTCCACGCAGACGAAGTCTCGGGCAAAAGCTTGTAAGTGATATTGAGTACTTCTAATTTGTTGAATGAGTTTTCAAATGTCGCTTACCGTTGTAATACATGACACATGACGGAATAGGCTGCGACATTTGTAATCTTCTAAAATTAATCTCATAAGTTTAATTTTGACTTGAAGATTGTCTATCTGTCGAGAACTCGTCATAACTTTTCTAATCAATCTTCTCTTTTGTATTTAAATTACAAATATGACTTTCGTTTTAGATTAGTTTTCGTTTCATGAGAACGACGTTACTTAAGGGAACACATTAGTGGTAATTTTTCCATACAAATGTTTTCGACATTTTCCTCTCTGAATTTTGGCCCTTCATGAACATTTTTTTTACATTAGTTCAATATTACCAGAACCCCTAGTGTAAATTTATTCGATATCGTAACGTGACGAACGCGTATGCGTTCAGAATTTAGAAAACTCAAAATCCCACACGAAATGAGACTTAACGCAAACGCGTACGTCACGTTTCGCTATCGAATAAATTTATACTAGGGGTACAGTACCTGTGTCTATACGTTTTTTTTTTTTATATTCTTGTTTTTCTAAGAACTAGGTTACTTCAAACAGCGCTAAAAACGGTCAAACAAATGCGCCGTGAACAGACGCCTAGCATACAAAATCGGCAACAATTAACGCAAAAATCAAAACGGTTAAACACAGATATATTTTTTTTTCATTTCGTTCTCAGAATTTCGTTACGATTGGTTAAGTTTCGGAGAAGGACCAGTCGAGACGAGAACCAACTCTCGGGTTCTGAGATTTTTAGTCTAAGCTGCTCATAAAGTTTCACACAGACACATATATAAACTTTATGTGGGTCTGGGGGATGGTTGGGCCCCTCCAATTGGTGTGGCTACTTACAAAATTTAATGAAAAAAAAAAAAAAGTAATAGTTCCCTAAATATTTTCTAAAATATACATAAAAATCAGCCATGAGAATATTAAGAAAAGTTAGTAATATTTTTACCGGACAAATGATCATCGGGTCAATATAGCAAATATGCAGACATTAAAAGTACGTACTAACACTATATTATCCCATACATTTTATTAATAAGAAAATAAGTAGGGTCTGTCGGCTCTGGGATTTTGGAATAGATCGTTTTTTTTTCTTTTTATACTACGTCGGTGGCAAACAAGCATACGGCCTGCCTGATGGTAAGCAGTCTCCGTAGCCTATGTACACCTGCAACTCCAGAGGTCATTGGTTTCAGAGGTCGTCTTGGTTATTGGCGCGCATCTCACGCACGGTTTTCATTTCGCATGCACAAGTCAGCGTGAGCGATTTTCAAGCTAGTATTATATTACTTATTTATTTATTATTTATATTATATTACGATCACAACCGTAATAAGTTGTTAAATCTAAATCGATTATTTATACAAGGTGTAACAAAAATAGTGGGATCCGTTTTAGGGCATTTAGGGAAAAAGTAGAAGAAAAAAATGTTGGCCTTTGTATGGAGTTGGCTGACTTGGACGACCTATCCCATAGATTTTTTTCTTGACAAAAAATATTATTTCATAATACAAAAAGTTATTATTAAGTGTGTGTTTTTTTAACAAACGCAAATTGAAACTATACGTAGGGTTTAGTGCTAAAAAGGAATTCAAAATATTTTTTTAGTCTTAACTACGCATGATTGATTAATTTTCGCGCATGATTTATTTTATTATTTTGAGCATGATTAATTTTCGCGGAAAACTCGTTGCGCACTCGCAGCAAACACGTTGCGCACTCGCGGCGAACTCGCTCGCCTTGATTTCAACTAATATCAAATATCAAACATTTATTCAGCAAATAGGCCACAGGGGCACTTTTACATGTCCATTTTTACAAACAATAAATTAAAAAAAAAAAAACAATTACAAATATCGAATCTATGAAATAATAAATACTTTATTAGAGATGTATACTGTCTCTAAATGTCAAATTACACAAAAAAACTATGATAAAAAAATAAAACCATAAAATACTAAAATTCTTTAGAGATGTATAAGTCTCTGTGTCAGAGATAAAATATAAAAATATATATTAAATTATCCTTAGAGATGTAGAGGGTTTGAATTCTTATATAAATAATTAAAAGACAAAAAAATTAAAACAGACAAGAACCGAATGAAGTGTCTCACGTTAATGTCACTCAAAAGTAAAGTTACATACTTTAACATAACCTGTACCCCGCGTAAGCTTAAACAGACCGGTCTCCACAAACAGCACCCGTTCACGAGTATGACGTGTATCTCAGCCATCGCCTCCCTCAACCTTCATTCGGGAAAGTGGCGACCCGATCAACGACGCCACCGTAAGTAAAGTGATAAATATGGAACCGGGAGCGATAGCAAGTAAAACGACCGTTTGCTTTGACGTCTGTTTTATTCCTGGTCTTGTAGGTAGATCACAAAACTATAGCATACAGATCATATCCTCCACCATTAATTTTGGAACCTGTTAAACAAACAAACACGCTAATTAACAGGTGCTTAACTTAAAAATACTTCTTAAAATCTACGTTGACTCTGGGACGCAAGCGTCGTTGGGCGGACGGCAAATCCTCACTTTGATCAGCCGTGTTATCAAAACCGGCGGCTGCCTGCGGCAGAGACGGTGCCTCCGCTGGCGGTACATGAGGCATTTCTCGTTCACCCTCTGTGTCAGCGTCCTCACAGTCATTCCACTCCTCCCTGCCCTCTGTTGATTCGTTATTCTCACTTAACAGAATTTCTGGGAGCTCTGTGCTCGGTCCAGGTTCAATGGTAGCCGAAGGTGGAGCAGGTGGGGGTGAAAATGATTGTGACTGTGACATAATGGTTTCACTAATTAAATCAGAATTTTGTTCTGTTTCCTGACGCTTAAATATTTGGTCGACATGACGAATACATTCGGTATTATAATCAGCTACAAATACTTTGTACATTCTACGGCCAATTGAATTTAGCACTTTTCCTTTTACCCAACTTTCTTTTCTATCAATATACCATCTAACCCATACTAAATCGCCGGTGCGAAATTCCCGACTAATATTAGAGGCTTCCTGCAAAAAAAATGTTGGGTCATTATCTTTTGGCAGTAGAAGGTCCAATCGTGTCCTTAATTCGCGACCAAACATTAATTTTGCAGGTGTCGCCCCAGTAGAAGTATGTACAGTATTTCGGTATGTAAACAAATATCCCCGCAAGGAGTCATGTACAGCTTGTACTGGCAAATTTTCTTTTAATATTGATTTTAAGATTTTTTTACAAATTTTTACACTTATTTCCGCTTGTCCGTTACTACACGGGTGATAGATAGGAGACGTCATGTGCTTAATACCATTACTGGAACAAAATTCTCTGAATTCCGCGGAAGCAATTTTTACGTCATTGTCAGATACAAGCAAGTTAGGGATGCCAAAACATGAAAATATTTGCTTTAACTTGCCAATCAACGCTTTAGTTGCCGTTCCATTTTCCATATGACAACACTCTATCCACTTACTATACGCATCTACCAGAATCAAATACGTTCGAGAACCGATTACCATATAGTCGATATGAACGCGTTGGAAGGGTGCGCCCGGGCGCGGCCACGACGCGGGCGGCGCTCGCGCCGGCGCGGCGCGCATCGCGGCGCACGTCGCGCACGAGCCGGCCCTCTGTTCGATATCGTTATCTATACCTGGCCACCACATCCTACTTCGTGCATTACTTTTCATCTTTACAATTCCCAGATGAGAACTGTGCAATTCATCTAATATGCGTACCCTGAGTGCTGCGGGAACTACGACCTTGTGGCCCCGCAATAGGCACCCACTTTCATACTGTAAATCTGCCTTATTGCGGAAATAAGGAAGAATCGACATACATTTAATTTTCCTTGGCCACCCCCGTTGCATGTACTTAATAACGGTTTGTAATACGTTATCAGTTTCGGTCGCTTGCTGAATGTCTTTATGTAAAACAGCTGGTGAACATGAATTCAAAAACTTTAACGAGGAATAGGTATCATGCTCATGGTCACTTTTGCAACAAGTATCCGCTAACGGTGCGCGAGAAAAATAATCGGCCACTATATTGTTTTCGCCCGATGTATACTGCACATTGTAATTGTAAGCAGATAAAATTATTGCGTACCTTTGCAACCGCAGCGCTGTCGTCATTGAAATTCCCGTTTTATTATTAAATATAGATATCAACGGCTTGTGGTCAGTTTTCAAAATAAACGGATCGCTTCGACCGTACAAATACTGGTGGAATTTTTTTACTCCAAATATTATAGCCGTCGCTTCTTTGTGAAGTTGACTATAATTTTTTTCACTAGCCGAAAGTGACCTTGACGCGAAGGCGAGCGGCCTCTCGACTCCGGTGACGTCACGTGAACTAAGTACCGCTCCTAAGCCTGAGGGTCCCGCATCTACCCCCATAACGAGTTGAGCCGTGGGGTCAAAATGGGCCAGGACTCTCTCCGAAGCCAACTCACGTTTTACGCGTTGCGCAGCCTCTCGCTGACGCACACCCCACTCCCACTGAGCTTTCGCCCCGAGCAGATCGTATAACGGCCGCATAACACTAGACGCATTAGGGATGAAATTCCTATAATAATTAATCATCCCCACCAAACGCCTAACCTCTGCCACATTAGTAGGATCAGGCGAGTCCAATATGGCCTTGACTTTTGCGAAACTACTTTGCAAACCACTTTTACTAATTGAGTAGCCGAGATAAGTTACAGAGACTTGGAAAAATTCGCACTTTTCTTTTTGCAATCTAAGCCCTGCTTCATTTAACCTATGCAATACTTTTTTTAACCGATCCAGATGTGTTATTTTATCGGGGCCGGTAACACAGATGTCGTCCAGCCAACAACTTACTCCGTCGATACCTGAAAGTAACATCTCCATAGACTTCTGAAATATAGCAGGCGCATTGGCTAATCCATACACAAGACGAGTGTATTTATACAAACCCTTCTGTGTATTGATGGTCGTGAGCTCTTGTGACTCGTCACTTAATACAAATTGATTATAAGCGTTTTTTAAATCTATTTTGCTATAATGCTCACCCCCTCCTAGTTTTGCAAATACTTCCTCTATTTTCGGTAGGGGATATTTATCGATAATCAGGTCTTTGTTAAGAGTCACCGAGAAATCGCCAGCAATCCTAACTTTTCCGTTTTCTTTTAATACCGGTACGATAGGGGTGGCATATTGTGAATAGCTAACCGGTACTAAAATACCTAAACTAACTAATCTGTCTAGCTCACGTTCAACTTGCCCTTTCAATGCAAATGGAACTGCGCGAGGCTTAAAAAATTTCGGGACACTGTTAGGTTTTAATTGTAAATGTACTTTTAATTTATTAAACGTCCCTAACTCGTCTTGCCACAATTCGGGATATTGTTCCAATAATGTAGCCACATCGCCGTCAGCAGATAAGTTTTTATTGTTTACATTTTGCGTTAAGGTCAAGTTAAATGCGGACATAAAATCTCTTCCCAATAGAGGCGGGCCTCCGTTTTTGACTACAAAAACTCTTAATTCCTTAGTTTGTCCATTATAGGTCAAGTGACATAAAAAAAATCCCAGGGGTTGAATTTTATGTCCGTCATACAAACACATCCTAATATCACTATCTAACAATTTATACTCGCAAAACATGTCATTATATAACTTTTCTGACATAACACAGGTAGCAGACCCGCAATCTAGTTCCATTTGTAATTTTTGATTGCCAATTAATACATTTAATTCTATCGGCTTAGTAATTACATACCTTAAGTTAAACATTTGACATTCCTCACAATCGTCTACCTCGCTGCGATTCAACGACGACGATTCGCCAACGGAAACGTTATGCACTCGCGCACTTTCACCACAAACTTTCTTTAAGTGACCCTTTTTGCCGCACTTTTGACACTTATACGATTTATAACGACAATTGATTTCCGTATGATTTTTCATTCCGCAAACCGTACACTGCTCGAGAGTCGAACGTGGATCCCGCTGACCGCTGCCGCTCGCGCTAGCGCGACCGCGCGCGCCTCTCGCGCCACCGCGATATCCACCCTCCGTTTGCGCTCGAAAAACTGGCTCCTCCTTAATGGTAATTAATTTCGCTTCTCGGGCACTCTCCGTCTGTTCTGCCAACTCTAAAGCCTTGGCAAAGTTTAGTGACGATGGCTTTTGCTCGAATAGTTTATCGCGCACGGAACCTGAGCCCAGACCGAGCACGAAACGATCCCTGAGGTTCGTCTCCAGGGCAGAATCAAAATCGCAATAACTTGCCAGACCTCTTAATCTTGCCGCCCATTCGCTCAACGTTTCGTCTGCACTCTTCATCGCCCCGAAAAACTTCGCCTTATCCGCAAAAGTACACTGCTTTTGTTTGAAATGTTCGTCGAGTAATAAAACCAGCGCGTCATAACTTAAGGAATCTATCTCCTTTGGATAAGCTAAATTGCGCACTAACCGATAACTTTCATCCGATAAATGTGTAATCGTGATGGCACTTTTTTTTTCTATTTCCGATATACCGTTCACTAGAAAAAACTTTGTTAACCGGCTCTTGAATATCGCCCACTCGGTAGTCTTATGATCAAAAATAGGCAAATTTCCTAAATACGATTGCGACATAATTAAAACGCACGAATTATCCTCGTTAGCCAGATGATAAATATGGAACCGGGAGCGATAGCAAGTAAAACGACCGTTTGCTTTGACGTCTGTTTTATTCCTGGTCTTGTAGGTAGATCACAAAACTATAGCATACAGATCATAAAGACTTTTAAGCGAGCATGACATGTTCAAGCTGCCGGGTTGTATTAATATAAATATAATAAAAAAAATTGTGAGATACAACATTTGTGCTTGTAAGTTACATTAAAGACGGCATAGCGCCACATAAACGCGACTACATATTATTCATAAGGAGTGCCTACCTATAAAACTAAATTATAAATTTAAATTGACTTAGAGATGTACAGGTCTCTAAGTGTCCAAATCATTAAAATAGGTATTAAAATAAAATGAAATTTAAAATAAAATAAAATTTAAAATAAAATAAAATCTTAGAGCTGTATAAGGTCTCTAAGTGTCCAAAACTAAAATAATACAATCAAACGAGAACATGATGTTCTCTTGTGTCAGTTCTACTGGACGCTAGTATGGTTATTTCACAGGAAGAAAACGAAAACACTATTACTGACATTTTTATCATACTATCAAGATCAAGCTACTGGCTTAAAGGCATCCTTATCATCTATGAAATCATTCACAGCATAATACGCCTTACTTAACAAAGAGCTCTTAACGTGTGACTTAAATTTGTTAAGAGGCAAATTCACTATATCAGTGGGAACTTTGTTATAAAAACGTGTACAGTTCCCGACGAAAGACGTACTAACCTTACGGAGGCGGTGGGCGGGCACAGCAAGTTTATGCTTGTTTCTAGTGTTATAGTTATGGATATCACTGTTAAGCTTGAATTCGTTAATGTTTTTCCGAACATACATAATATTCTCAAGTATGTATTGAGATGCAACGGTAAGAATGCTTGCATCTTTAAATTTCTCTCTTAGGGATACTCGAGCGCCCAGTCCATAGATGGAACGTACAGCTCGCTTTTGCAGTACAAATATTGTCTGAATGTCTGCCGCTTTTCCCCACAACAGAATTCCATACGACATAACACTATGGAAGTAACTAAAGTAAACCAGCCTGGCCGTCTCTACGTTTGTTACCTGTCTGATTCTCCTCACTGCATAGGCTGCTGAACTAAGTTTGCCGGCTAAAGTGGCTATATGTGCATGCCATTGCAGTTTTGAGTCTAAAGTGACTCCCAGGAAAACAGTTCGATCTTCAAATTCCAGCGTATCGCCTTTTATTTTAATCTTGCTGTTATTTACCTGCTTGACGTTAGGTAGCGTAAATTTGATGCATTTGGTTTTCTTTGCGTTCAAAAGGAAATTGTTTGCCGTAAACCAGTTTAATACGGTAGATAGCGCGTCATTAATGCTCTCGAATCTATTTTCCTTTCTGTTCACTTTAAATATAAGGGAAGTGTCATCTGCAAACAACACTATATCATGTCTTTCTTGCACAACTTTTGGTAGGTCATTGATGTATACCAAAAACAGGAAGGGACCAAGAATTGAACCTTGCGGCACTCGCGCGCAAATCGCCAGTGTGCTCGTGCCTTAATATGTGTTGAAAAAATCATTGCTCTATGTTCAAAAACCATGGAAGAAAGGGCGAGTACGTTTGTATGGAGAAATTATCACTTCCTATAAGGACCACCACTTCGATCAAAAGTGTTGCTGTTAGTATAGAAATAGAAATAGAAATATATTTATTTGCGTGAAATGTGGTACAACAAATTAGATGGTAACATTTTCTATACATTCAGCACATCTCGCCGACAACATGGCAATGCAAAATCTTTACTTAAATCTAAATATTATTTACATAATTTACATTATATTTACATTTAATCATAATATTTGAACGGCTGCTTGACTACATAATCATCCCTCCATATACATATGGTCAGCTGCAGAGAGAAGTGACCCCCCCCCTGTAAACAAATTTCTGTGGAGGGGAGGGGTCAATTCTCTCTGCAGCTTACTGTACATGAAAAGCCAACCTCACTTAAAGCACACTTAAAGTGTAACTATGTGAATTCGTTCGAAAATTCTCGTCAGAATTCGCGTGAAAATTATTTACCTGTTCGCATGGACCGATGTGTGGTGGACACAGGCAGGGGGAACAGAGACATCACTTTATATTATAGTATTCATATTTTATGATCATGATATTTTAGTAAATTTACCAAAAATAAACTCCGTTGAGATTTCCTTATACCTACTTTTTTAATTTATCATGTTCAATTTTATTCAGCCTATATACGTCCCACTGCTGGGCACAGGCTTCCTCTCATGCGAGAGAGGGTTGGAGCTATAGTCCGCACGCTAGCCCAATGCGGATTGGGGATCTCACATACACCTTTGAATTTCTTCGCAGTACATCTGCAGGTTTTTCCTTCACCGAAAAGCTAGTGGTAAATATCAAATGATATTAATTATATTGAGCACCCAGGGAAGTTAAAGTTAAAGGTAAGTTGACATAAAGTTACAAAACTTGCCGTATTGTATCAACATAATTGACGTATTGTATAAACAGGCAAAGGCCGGGATATCTCTAGGTAGAAGAAGAATAATTGAAACAAAATAAGGGGGTGCCGCTTCTTCTAGCTAGAGATTGAATTATTCCCATACAAACGTGGACCAGCCTAGTAAATAATAATAAAAATCGTTGTAACTGCTTTCAAAATCCAAAATACTGAACAATGTTTTCTAAAACTTGGCTGAAGTAGCTAAATACCTATATAAATATTTTCCGAAAATATGACAATACGTTTCGGGGAGTACGCACAGGAACTGCACGACCTGATCCCACCTTCTCCTTTCCATCATAGGACATCCAGGAGCGGGGAGCGAATGCACCCGTTCATGGTAAACGTTCTATTTGTTCGCACGAAACGGTTTGCCTACTCTTTTTTTGGTACGGACGGCTAAAGAATGGAATCCGTTCCCGCCATCTGTATTCCCTGATAAATATGACCTCGGTCTCTTTAAATCAAGAGTGAATAGGCTACTTCTGAACCAGTGAGCTCCATCTTATGTCACTTCACCAGTCTTCACTTTCCATCAGGTGTGACTAGGGCCAATCGACGATCAGTTTATAATAAAAAAATAGCAAAGTAATTTAACTGTTTCTTGCTGTGCTACGTCTCTACTACGATATTCATACGCCCTGATACCAAATAAAGGTACACTTTTGGACACAGAAACGTTGTATTAAAATTATTTATATTTTTCGTAAGAACGTTGAATAAAAAAAGCTAAATATAACTGAATAATACTTAAAATATGCCTACAAACATAATTGTTTAAGTATCCAGAAAAATTACCGCTTCGTAACGATTTTTTTAACACATAAATTTAAGAAGTCTATATTAGGCATAGAAACGGGTGTTAACTTAGCTTTGAATTCAACGTTATAAAATACAGATTTCTGTAGGTTATTATAAGGTTGCTGCCAAACAGAAAAGGACATCTTTTTCGGGGACGTGACCCCCAAAACTTTTTTTTCCTCTAATAATACGATATTTTTATAAAATAATTGTACATACTTAAGCTATAAAATGTACAATATTATAATTGATAAATCAGATTTGCCCTTATTTCGTAATGTCGTTATTTTAATTATATTTGCTTTCTAGCAGTGTTCCAGACGGGCACATTTTTATTAGTTCTTGTAACAAACTAAGCTGTTTGTGTCCAGTAGGTATCGTACTTATCGTTTTGGTATTCTGTTTCTGCTTTATGATATTTATGTTTTAATTTGTTCACAGTTCGTGATTGTACAGCTATGATGGTCTAAAATGTCGACAAATACTTCATTAACATTTGAACACAATGTGGAGATTAAAATAGTATAAATACATTGTTGGCATTTTTTCCGTATTTAAATACAGTGCAAGCGTATAGTATTACACCAATTCACTTACACTCTAGAAAAATAGATAAATGTTGAAAAAAAAAACATGCAAGCAGATAAAATGTCAAGAAAGATAAAATTTACAAAATTAGTCAATTAATTACAATATAAACAATATGTGAAATGTAAAGGAAGATAAAATTTACAAATTCATTCAATTAATTACAATATTTAGAATACGTAAAAACGTCAAGGAAGATAAAATTTAACATTTTAGTCAATTAATTACAATATTTAGAATTTAAAAAGTGTCTTACGTTTCTATTAGAAGTATTAGAACAGATACAATTATTTTCAGAAAATATTTTAATTCGTTTTTTATTTCAAGTAAAGTGAACTTTACTTGAAATAATATTATATAAACTTTACTATATAAATTATAAACTGAAATTAATGTCTAATACTAAGAAGCCTGGGGCACTGGAGGCCTTGGTCACTTTTTCTTAGTATATGACATTTATTTCAGCTTATAGTGTCTTACGTTCTTAAAGATCGCTCACGCTCATTAGTACATGCGGAATGTAGTGAAAGTTGTGCGTGAGACGCGCCAATCACCAAGACGATCGTCAAGGTCGTATCAAAACCAGTTCAAGACTATAACAAGTTGCAAAATCAGAATCGGTGTCGTTGACTGTACAAGTTGTCAATGGGCAAGGATCTCTCCGACCACTAATTGGAGGAGAGGGTCCGCATCAACCCTCATAAAACGTCATTGACAGACCCCTGCTACCCTAAAACCGGTTTACACCTGCCTTTCGCCAATATGTATAGGGTGTTAAGCTATATGACGCAGTGAGGAAATATGTCATCTTAGGAACCACTAATTTTGGAGAGTTAAAGTTTATTTTATTAAGTCCCTTATTGAACAAATAAATACAAACAAGAATATGGAATATAGGAATAACTAAGTAGAAATCAACGTTAAATACAATAAATAAAAATCTAAATCTAAAAATAAATAAAACTAATCTTAAAATAAATAATTAAAAACTATCCCCCTGCGGCATGGTGCCGTAGATGCTAGCAGCATTTCCTCATTTTTATAAATAAAAATTAAATGAATATTAAGCAATCTTTGAAGAATAATTAAATAGGAAATCAATACACGCAAACTTATTGAAAAATATTGCTATCTAAGTTACATTAAGAATACTCCGTTTAGAAATTTCAACAATTAGATAATGTGATATACTTACTTACAAAAAAAACTCATTTGTCTTCTTTTCATAAAAATGTACAGAAATCGGAAATCTACCGCTGGATACACTCTATAAAAGTAATCTGTAATCTATCTAGATTTCCTATGATTTCTCTAACTAATATGGTTTTACCTTGAAATCTAGAACTTTTACATACAATTTTAGTGTCTTTAATTAGAATTTCGTATTTATTCCACCCGAAGCTCTTTAAATGTACTTATAATCAAAAGCTGACAAAAATAAACTACATTAAGATAAAAATCGGACCATTCATGTTTTTATGATATGTAACAAAAGCAATAACAGCATTTTATACAGCCTTATCTCGAAGTTATTGTTGTTTATTTTTCAATTTCGGCATACAAACTTATGAATTAAACAGGTGCTATTGAGTCGTAAAGAAAATCCTCTATCTCGAGAAGAACGGGTAATAACGCGAGGAATCACTTTAAAATCTGTAATATACATGATAATGCGTATCTACGGATAGTATTGCAAGGAAATGTAAAAGATTGACAGTTTTTTTTTGTGAAGAATGTCAATCGATCTTGATTTTCCTGAGGATCAAATATCTATATACCTTGAAATATTGCGTTTATGTATTTAGTTGTCATACAATTAATTTTTCAATAAAATGTGAGGAATGGAACGCTACAATTTTCTTTTGTTTTTGAAAGAAAAAAAAATTTTTTTTAAACTTTAGTGCTTTGTATTCTTTTATAACCTCAATATTTTTTTTTTTCCTCTTTTTATAGTGGATAGCTCATTTTCTAAATTTTGTTATAATATTTAAAATGTGTCAAGTACCCAATTAATTTATAGTATGAATTACCATAATAATATCATAATTTGATCAAAATTTAAAAATAAATACCGTTCTAAACTATTTTCATTTTAACTTGTCCGCCATTGCACAGTGCGCGGTACATTTTACTTACGGAGCGAGGTGCAAACTAAATTTTTGCTGCGAGCGCTCCGACCTAATTTTTTGCTTTTTCTCTACGTTGTTAATGAAACCTTTTAATTAATTACTAACTTTAAGTACTCAGGCGGAGTTCTACGGAATCTTGTACTTATGATAATATTTTAATGGAGTTTATTAATGTGAATTTGCATTGAAATAATATTGACACGGGAGCAAAGTTAAATTGAAATGAGATAACATATGTTACACATGTTGATTTAGCATAATATAACGCTTTTTTTTTACTTCAAAATATTAGGAAATTTCAATACCAGCTCGTATCAATATTTTTTTTGGAACTTATAAAGTATAATATGTCTACAATAGCATTGCAGGCATATACTATATAATTGGCTTTATCTTATTTATTTAGTCACCTGCAATAATGTACGGGCAGAATATATAGGTCATATTAAGCTACTTTTACTATGGGACAAATCCCGAAATCATGAAAAAAAAATAATGCAACTGCACCAATCATGGGACGTTTAGTTAAGAGAAAATTTGGAGTATTTTTGATATTTCACCGACTTCTGTAAAATTTCTACCGCTATATGTTTTAAAAATTTAATGTCCAATTCATCCTTTATGTTTTATATGTATTTAATGAAAGCTACTGAAATTAGTTTAAATATTATTAACCAATTAAAACTATGGTTTTTTGCTCCAGTCATGGGATGTATGGCGTCATCAATTTTCAAACGAACAAATATCAATGAAAAATTAAACGTAAGCAGCTCTTTGGCTCTTGTTTATGGTAAAATGTGGCCAACGTTTAAAAACTGATGGTAAATACTTGTTTTGGTTTTGGATTTGTCTATACCATCCCATTACTGGTCCCTGTTCCATTATAGGGGTGTTTTTTAGGGTTTCGTATTCAACTAGAAACCTTTATAGTTTCGTCATGTCCGTTTGTCCGTCCGTCCGCAGCTTTGCTCCGTCCATTGCTTTCATTAAATACATAGAAAACATAAAGGACGAATTGGACATTCAACTTTTAAAGCGTAAAGCGGTAGACATTTTACAGGTGTCGGTGAAATATCAAAATCACTGCAAATTTTCTCTTAAATGTTCAATTATTGGTGCCGTTAACATATAGGGTCAAGGAGGGAATAGTAACTCTGAAGAAAATTGCTAGGTATAGTGTCTCACTCAACCTAATTCCAATATGAGAGGCTATTTATGACGACCAGTTTGGCCTAGTAGGTAGTGACCCTTCCCAACGAAGCCGATGGTCCCGGGCTCAAATCCTGGTAAGGGCATTTATTCGTGTGATGAGCCAGGATATTTGTTCCTGAGTCATGGGTGTTTACTATGTATTTAAGTATTTATAAATATTTATATATTATATATATCGTTGTCTAAGTACCCTCAACACAAGCCTTATTGAGCTTATCTTTGGGACTTAGTCAATTTGTGTAATAATGTCCTATAATATTTATTTATTTATTTGTTTCACTACTAAAACAACAGAAACATTTAGTACCTGAGTAATTGAACAAATTCAAATGGACGATTAATGGTTATTCTAACACGTAGATAAGGGTGCTGCTGCATAACGATACATTTTATTAGAAGGTCAAATAATTGAATTAATTTGAACGATTTTATCAGCATGTATTTGGGCGACTGAGCCACTGTTTGCGTTGAGCCACTGTTACAGCTTTGACCATAGGGTCAAAGAATCCACGCACCGACCGTCCGACGACTCGACTAGTACCTACAACCCAAGCTTTATTAAGCTAACTGTGGAACTACGTTCATCGGTGTAACACTGTCATACTTATCATATTTATTTTATAAATTCATAAATAGTTATTTGTGTCCCAAGGGAGGAAAAGTAGGAAATTGCGTGCCACGTGTAAAATTGCTAAACACGCCCGCACGTGGCGGGATGGAATGTCCTACGATTCCTCCCGTGGTGCGCATAAATTCTATTTTTTTTTCGACGGAGGCGGAAAGCGGCAACTTCGTTTAGCGCAACGGGAGCAAAGTTGACGCTTTCCGGCAGAAAAAATTATTTCCGACCCCATCCGAACAATGGTTATAAGATGTCACACGATTATACGATACCGATCTGTCAATGTCAAAATTGGCATTTTTGGTTTAAAAAAATGACACTGTACACTGAGAGATTAGTATCGTATCGGTGTGACATCTTATAAGCATTGTTCGAATTGGACCGTTAATTGATAAGGTCGAGCGGGGGCCATAAACAAAGAAAAAATACATTTAATTAATGTCGCTAAATGAACCAGGTAAAACAAAATCTGCTAAAGAAATATTTGGTTAACAGCGACCCCTAATACAAATGGCATTCATTTTTAATGTATCCCATACAGACCGTCCATTCCGGAAGATCACTCACACTAGATACAGCACTTTGACTTAAGAATAAGGTAACAAAGCGCGACTGTTAAAATAACTAGAATTTTAATTCCAATGATGAACAAGGGCAGTTTATGTGAAAAAAATGCATGTGATAGGAAAAAAAATACTCAGAAATTTAGTTTTTATATAGAATTTTATCCCTTTTTAATTATATTTTATAGTTATATATGTATATGTTATGGTATTTATACAAAATCACATCAATAAGACTAGTTTAGCAAGGGCAGACTTCATTCGATAAAAAAAAACATATAAATATGTCTAACTTTATTTTTTATTATAGAGTATATTTTTTATTATAGAACAGTAATATAGCCGAGGGACATGACGATCAAATTATACAGAAGTATGTTTTCAGAGTAATTGACATAAAAAGTAAACACCCGGTGACCACAATAAACCGGTAAAATATAAAATGGATGCGCGCCCTATAAAAAGGCAATGAACTCAAAGTCTAGTTCTTGTTAAGTAAAATAATTGTAATGAAACATGAGGAAAAATTATTTTAAAACAAAAACCCGACTGTTACATATATTTTTGAAATGGTGTTTTCACTAGCTTTCATTAAATGTCCATGTTGCTATGGTGAGAAAAAAAACAAATCCCCCCCCCCCCCCTCTTTTTTTTTCATTTGCGGGCGACGTTTCAAAAATTTATATAGCCTATGTCACTATCACAATTTAGACGAACTCAACGACACCTCACACGTCAAAAACTGTCCAGCTGTTTGGGCTGCAAGGCGTGCTAAAAAAATGGACTTACATACGCTCGAAAAATATTACCCTCCTACTGATGAAGTCAAGTAAAAAATCATTAGTCTTTGTAAGTAAAAATAACCGTTAATTTGTAAGCGTTTCGAATAAAAGAAAATATGACTTTTTTTTTGTGAAAATGCTAAATCTATGAAATGTAATCCTTCGCGCCTGAATAAAGATTAGGCCGGTTAATCCTTTCCTGAAAATTTCATGGTCTATTTGACGGGTCTAAACGGATTTGGGGTTTGTTATTCCAGGTCCCTTATACATTGGTTTCCATCATTTGAGACTGATTAACCATTTAGTTTATACGGTTTTTGTGTTTACATTTATAGATAGATTGTTTGTTTTGTGTGTATTTAGTGATAGATTTCTTTCATTAGATTTGCAACACCTACTAAAATTGTGTAAATTTATCAATGTCTGCTACCTATCGATGTTGTATGGAAGAGATCGCTTTTTAGCGATAAGACCGCTTAATGTTTCCCTCTACTTCTGTTGTTGTTTTCTCTCTTCATTGTTTTTATTGAGGTGTACAATAAATAGTATTTGTATTGTATTATATTGTATAAGTCTGCAGCAATTTTGATAGCACACTCAGAGCAAGTCTTATTAATACGTCATAATTTCATAGTTTAACGTTTGACGTTTAAAATAACATCTTTACAATAACATCGACTTGTTTTGGTCTGACTAGGGTTTGCAATCCGAATAATCCGAATATTCAATTATCCGAATATCCGCCGAAAATAATATTCAAAATTATCCGAATACTAAACCGCGAATTATCCGAATAAACGGATATTTTGAAAACATTAATAAAATCATTTATAAGCAGGAAAAATTCAAAAAAAATACGAGAAAAAACACTAATGGCGTTTTATGTCCATCTGTATTGACCAAATAAGGTGTTTAGACAAATGTTCCATATTAAGTATTATATTTTATTAAATAAGTACCCGAATACCAACTTTCACATACATAAATTACATAATATATTGATTTAATCGTCGCCTGGTACCCACAACACAAGCCTTCTTGAGCTTACTGTGGGACTAGGTTGATTTGTGTAAGCTTGTCCTATAATATTTATTTATTTATTAATCTAGCAGACACGAATTGTTATGTTACTAATGTTGCTATTACTATTATTAGGTATTTAAATGAGCAACGAAAACACTTGCAGATAAGGCGGATTTTCTACCTGCCACTAAAATAATTATTGGTATTACCTACCTACTCTGAAAGTCTGAACCGGCCGACACCGAACCCATTCGCTCAGTCAGTCAGTCTGTATCAATTACGTACAAAGGTAGGTTGTCTTGTCTGTTATTGTTTCACGTCGCGTCACGCGTGGTATTTAAAAAAATGTGATTTGCAAGTGAGTTTTTGTGTGACGAAAGATATGCCTCCTTACCAGGAAAAAAGTAAGTACGGTTAAATTTCTATACTAACTTTAAGCTATTATGTAATTTATGTGCGAAAAGTCATTATTACATTTGTGTCCATTGGTTTTATAAAATTAATCTGTTAATCGTGGGATTCGTGAGTAATACAAAAGAGGCGAGCAAGAATTGTTATTCCCCATGATTAATAATTTTAAAGCTATTAACTTAATAGTATTAAGCAACAGAAAACATCATTTGCTCAGCAACTTTTGAAAATAATGTGTAGTTTTATTTTTAGCACATTCTAAAGTTCTTTCGATATGTAATCAAATTGAATAGGATATTTTTTATTTCATTGGCAGTGTTGCCAGTGTTTTACAATTTTAAATAAACTTTTTATTTGCACGAGTCGTCGAAAGAGTAAGGATAAGGATAATGCACAGGTATCAAGGCTAATTAGTGCCCTATCTTCGGCGTTGTCAATTGTCATGTAAGGATTCGCAGATAAAAGCTTAAAAATTGCTGGGGCAAAGGTATTTTAGCCAGACTATATTTCGATTGCATTTTAAAGCTTTATTTAACTAATAAAATAACAGTACAATTTTAAGCTAGGTAACTTTAAATTGTACAACTATATTGTTTTTATAAATTAGTATAGAGTTGATAACAAAAAGTGATTAATGAAATCTTTTGTCATAGATACGAAATTGAAATAATTGTAATATTCGTAATCGTAATAAATGTATTAAACATTTTACGCTATTTTTTAGACATTATTTATCTGTAGGCTAATGTTAAAATATTCTCGTAAATTTATGCAATGTAAATACAAGTAATGAAGTAAATAATCAATAAAATAATAAATGCATGTTAAATGTATGTATGATACACATTCTCTCAGCCAACTTAGGTACAACACGGTTTCTTTAAGATTAAATTAAGTAATAAATCAACGTTTTTATTTCAGATCGACATCCTTGAATTAAATGGACAGCCAAAATAAATATTATACAACAAAACAATGGATAAAACCAGCGAGTTTACGGAGTATAAACTTCCTAATGAAAGTGATAACTCAGCTTGGAAACATTTTTTAAGAAGCGTGGATGGACTCAAAGCAAAGTGCAAGATGTGTGCTAAGATATTGAAAAATTCACGATCAACAACACCGCTCCATAATCATTTAAAACTACACGGAGTTAATCTGAAAAAAAGCTCTGAAAATGCTACCGCTTCCACGTCGACCACGTCTCAATCTCAAAGGACTATCAGCACAGGCGAAACAAGTGAAAGTGAAGCTGCAGAACCACCTAAGAAAAAAACAAAATTAACCCATTTCTTCAAAACTGAAGACTGCATGGAAGTACACGTATCCAAATTAGCAGCTTTGGATGGGCTTTCGTTTAACGTTATTTGCACGTCCATTACTATAAGAAAACTTTTCTTAAAAAGTGGATATAGTTTGCCAAAGTCGCCCCACACTATAAAACGAATTATAGTATCACAAAGTGCCGAATTAAAACTGGCTTTGAAACAGCAACTCAATAAGATGAAGATAGAAGGCAGCAGCTTTTCAGTAAGCTTGGATGAGTGGACTTCATCGTCACAAAATACCAGGTACATGAACTTGAACTTACATTCTCCAAAACTGCCATCCGAAGGTTACAAAAACCTTGGATTGTTACAAATCAAAAACAAAGGAACTGCTGAAAACTTGTATAATATGCTTGAGAAGCAGTTAAACGATTTCGATTTGCAGCTCAGTGACATAGTATGCATAATATCTGATGGGGCTAAGGTTATGTGTGCACTGGGACGACGTACTACTGGTTTTCACCAACTATGTTTGGCACACGGTATTCAGCTGGCAATTTTCGACGTGTTATACAAAAAAAATACCACTGCAACCCCAGCAGCAGAAACTTATTCCGGCTCTGACGTAGAAGCTTCAACGACAATCGACGATTCAGAAGGTGATAGCGACTTTGACCGTGAATACAGTATAGAAATAGAAGAAGAAGAAGGCCTGTGTATTGAGCAAACAAGGCCATCACCAATGCAACTGGTTGATAATTATAAAACTCTTATAAACAAGGTGAGGTCCGTTGTTAAACTTTTTAAAAAATCTCCGACGAAATCAGATATTCTTTATAGGAATGCCGAAGATGAAAAAAAGAATGTGCATTTGATTCTGGACTGTAAAACAAGGTGGAGTAGCCTTGCGGATATGGTAACAAGGTTTATCTTATTAAAACAATCAATACTTAAATCACTGATTGATATAAAGTCTCAAATAACTTTTTCTGAAGACGAGTTTCAGCAACTGAATGAGATTGCAGATTCGCTTAATATGATTAAAACCACGGTTGAGTCAATATGCCAGAGAGATGCTAATTTATTAACGGCTGAAATTGCAATGAAGTTCATGATTCAAAAACTATCCGAAAATCATAATCAGCTTTCGATGAAACTAGTAAAGGCACTAAAGGAAAGGATCGCTGAGCGGAGACTATCAGACGTAAGTGGCACACTTAAGTACTTACATAATCCCACAAATTTTTACAGAGAAGGTTTAGGCGAATATCCTTTTGAAAACCCGATGAACGACCGCGTAAAAGAAATTATAATAAAATTAAACAGTCGCCAAACACAACATCAAGAGATTACAGAATTACAGAGTCCTGAGCCTGACAATACCGAAACTGAGCCTATTCCTGGTACCAGTACAGGTTCTACTACGATGCCATCGAATTATACAATAAAGGATCAGCTACAAGCTGAAATAAACCGAGCATTGTCCGCAGGTGCTTCCACAAGTTCTCAAGAAACAAGTGATTTAGATTTAAACACTAAAATAAACGTGGAAATGGCCTTATATGACAGTGGTGGCCAAAGATCAGATAGTCTCGAACGTGCGTACAATTCACTGCGTACAATACCACCGACAAGTGTTGAAGCGGAAAGAGTTTTTTCCGCAGCTGGTTATTTATGTAATCACTTAAGGTCTAAAATGAAGGAAGACTATAGATGCTTTGAGTTTTCTCAGATCACACTACCAGGCTCAAAAATAATGTGATAGTAAAATCTATATTTTATCGATGTAATCACTACCAAAAATGCAACTATGATCTCTGATTAAAAAATAATACTTAATTGATTACTTGTGTAATTTGTATTGTTATTAATGTTACTAAACCAATCGTTATTTTGTATATTTAGTTGATTATTTATTTAAACCATTAAGTAAATATAATTATTTTTAGTGCCAGTTACTAGCTATTTACCCTACTTACATATTATGTGTGTTACCATTAATATAATATAACATTGAAATTTATTTAAATCTAGAAATAAATCTAGTTTTACACTCGTTTTTTAAAAGTTGATTTTTTGTTTAAACTCGTTACTTAATCTCATTTATTTTTAATTAAGTTAAGTTAAGACACTGAGATGCATACTTTTTTATATTATTTGACAGCGAAAAGAAAAAACTATAGGACAAATCTTATATGTAAATATTGATATATGATGTGATTTATGATATTATTAAAGAATATAACGATCTCAGATTATACAAGAATGTTAAAAAAACAAACATTGATTTACAATTGTTATACTTAAAGTTGATTAGTTTTATCTCTAAATTGTATGTGATTTATTAGTATGTAATTATATTGAGCTAAGTTTCCTAGTTTCCAATTTCCAATTATTAAAACATTTTCTCAGTGTTAATTTTTATTATGAAAATTACAAATTACGTGGTGCGATAATGACAATGACAATATTTTTCAGGTTGTTTGTTACTTGACTTGTTGATTTTATGCATTACACAGCTTTAAATACGCTAATTTTGTTTTATTTTATAAAATACCAAAATTATCCGAATTTATTCAAATATCCGAATATTCGGATAATAAATATTGAAGTATTCAATTATCCGAATATTAAAAAACTGGGCGGATATTGCAAACCCTAGGTCTGACTATATTAAGCTAGCTTTTGTCCGCGTCTACATCCGTGTAGAAAAACATACATACATACATATAATCACGCCTGTTTCCCGGAGGGGTAGGCAGAGACCGCGGATTTCCACTTGCTACGACCCTGACATACCTCTTTCGCTTCCTTCACTCTCAGGTTTAAAGATTCTTTATTCTCATAAGAATTTGTACAATTCACTTAAAATGCGAACTTAAATATATTCATTTTATTTACATATTCCATGTCACAAAAGGAGCGACAGACACTGATTATAATTACAATAAGCATTTGTTATTATTAACCTGGCCTTTCTCCAGGATCAGAGAAAGTCCGCCGAGGTTTACCCCAGCTCCCTCTTCTACTTCTCCCTCATACACTCTCTTTGTTTGTTATATAGAAAAAAAATGATAAAATTAAATTGCCAAACCTCTTCCCGGTCCCGCCCTTCCTGATAAGCATTCCCGTATATTAAACCCTCATTTTACCCCGTTAATGAGTGAATACCGGGATAAAAAAATACCCCATATTTTTAAAGTTAAAATCCTCCTGTATGCCAAATTTCATACAAATCCGTGTAGGCCGTAAAACCTTAGAGAAACAGAGAGGCAATTACTACAAAAGCTACGCTGCCACCGCCTGATTTCCGCAACAAAAAGTATCCTATGCCGTTTTTCAAGTAAATAAATAAATAAATATTATATGATATTATTACACAGATTGAGTAAATCCCACAATAAGCTCAAGAAAGCTTGTGTTGTGAGTACTCAGACAACGATATATATAATTTACAAATACTTAAATATATAGAAAACACCCATGACTCAGAAACAAATATCTGTGCTCATCACACAAATACATGCCCGTTTCCGGGATTTGAACACAGGACCATCGGCTTCATAGGCAGAGTCACTACCCACTAGACCAGACCGGTCGTCAAAAATATACACCTAAAATATATACCAAATTTTATACAAATTAGTGTAGCTGGTTATCTATAAAAGAGGAACAAATAGCTGGAGGCTGGTTCTGATTTACCCATTTGTTATGGTTTTGATTTGACCTTAACGTCCGTCTTGGCGATTGGCACATGTCTCACGCACGACTTTCACTGCATTTTCAATTACAATTTCAATTTATTTATTTCAGACTCTGGGTCTATAGTTTTACTTGGACCAATTAGCGTCAGCTATCTTTGCGAGCGAAACGAGATGAAAATCAATTTTGAATTAGAATCAGCTTCCCGTTGATATTATATTACACACCTCATTTGCAAGTGTAGCTTCGAATACATAATTAAAGGACTTGATTCTGCAGATCAAAGCTTGGGAACCGTTCACTGGAAGTTAATGCTGAATCTAGGTTATGAGGTGACAGACATTAACAGTGGCATCTAAATTGAATAAAATTAAATTATTCTTAATGTTTCTCTTCTACGTATCTAGCCCAGGATAGTCAGGATACGATTCACGCGTAAAAAAAGTCTAAATAATACTTCCTAAATATTATTGTATTCGCATCGATCTTTATAAATATAGGCTACGTTAGTAATGATGTTAAACAATCTAGAACTATGTTTAAATTTAATAACTGAACAACCTACATCCTAATTATTTTCAAAAATCTAGTCGTTTTGGCTCAGCAATAGTTTGGTGGAAGCAAACTTTGATCGAAACCATTTTTGACCAGATTTTAGTGATATAAATTGTGCCGATATATTTGTGATTCGAATCTAGTTAAAAGCTGTTACAAAATCATCAAAGGCATTTGATATGGTTATACGAATGTATACAAAGTTTCTTGGAACGAGCAGACACAACAACGTCCAGTGACGCGGGAATACCGACGCTGGTATGCGAATCATTTTGCGGCGAGTGTCCGAGCGAACAACGACTGGAATCTGGGCATCGAGTGCCACAAAGCTCAGGAGCACCGCAGGGTTCAATTCTGGGGCTTAAATTTTATCTTTTACTAACGTCGTGTACGCCTTTAGTAATAAATAACTTTGTGAGAGTATTAAATTCATTTGTAGACATTTTTTTCACCATTTATAAATAAATTGTACAATATCAAAGAAAAGGAATTTAAAGCCAAACTTACATATTAGATTAGAAAAAAAAAAGAATAATATAATATCAAATATTGAAAAATCCAAGTATAATAGAATCCTTTGATCCTTTGTCATTATTTTGATAGTTACATTATTGATACGTACATCAAAGTCTCGAACTTAAGGATATTGGAAAAACCCTCTCATTTTATGTGCATACGTTTGATGTGAATGTTCCTTGGATCATACTTTATTTGCTAAAAAGCTCATAAGCATAGCCCAGTTTTTCGGAGGCAATAACGTACCAATGCCAGTGATTAAAAGCATAATTTTGCTTATCGTTTTTAGGGTTCCGTAGCCAAATGGCAAAAAACGGAACCCTTATAGATTCGTCATGTCCGTCTGTCTGTCCGATTATGTCACCACCACTTTTTTCAGAAACTATAAGGGCTATACTGTTCAAACTTGGTAAGTAGATGTATTCTATGAACCGCATTAGGATTTTTACACAAAAATAGAAAAAAAAACAATAAATTTTGGGGGTTCCCCATACTTAGAACTGAAACTCAAAAAACCTTTTTTCATCAAACCCATACGTTTGGGGTATCTATGAATAGGTCTTTAAAAATGATATTGAGGTTTCTAATATCATTTTTTTCTAAACTGAATAGTTTGCGCGAGAGACACTTCCAAAGTGGTAAAATGTGTGTCCAAAGTGGTAAAATGTTGAACGAGATCTAGTAAGTAGATTTTTTTAATACGTCATAAATGGTACGGAACCCTTCATGCGCGAGTCCGACTCCCACTTGGCCGCTTTTTTTTATGGTTGACAGCCAAAACGTGCCATAATTTGACGTTTAACCCTTAACTACCTACGTCCTATTTGTATCGCACAACCACCTACTTGCGGTCATGGAGACCGCTACTTGTTATGGGACCTGATTTATTTATTTTTACGTAACTGAAGGGTGTTTTAATATAGTAAGTACTCTTTACATAGTGTAAGGCATTTATTAGGCATAACTATTACAAAAATAAACAACATTATATCTTTCAAACCTAAAAAACTTAGGAACTTGTTACATTTTTAATCATAAAATTAGGCATCCTTAAGGACATGAGATCTCCATATTTTGAAATGTTATATAAAGCTTTTCATTATAAAATATTAAAATTAAGTAATCAACGAAGCTATTAGACAATCTACTTTGGTTAGAAATGGGCTGTTTTTATAAAATTACAGGCCTTCAAAAAAACCATTTTTCTCGGCAATCAACACACAGCATATTAAAACATGCAATGCAAATCGGGTTTTTACATTCGATATAGATGTACTGTGTCTTGTGTTTCTTCTTGTGGTCACAAGACGAGCACGTTTTTCTGACGGTTAACCGTTCTTCAGTATTGCTGGGACCCGGTAGTATTGGTAAACTGGTCTCTTTTTTGAGGATTTTGCTCAGAGCTATCTTCAAGTCCCGCGGAAGACGCTGATTATTTGCACGACGCTCTAGATGTGGTCTTACTAATTGTTCAGCCAGTGTCTTCATAAATTTTAACCTTTTTTCTTAGTTTGGCCTTATTTGCCAAATCTTTATATTAGTGTGTAGAACAATTTTATCAAGCATTTCGTCAGTAAAAAAATGCTGCCATAAATTTAGTGGTGTAGATGAAGAGTTTATTTCATCGCGGTAAGCTGGTTTTACGCCTTCTCCTGAAATTCTTGATCGCAGAGATGGCGGTTCATATGACCAACGAAACCGATTTTTCCCAAAAGAATTTTCCTTTCTAGGTCTTGACCGTTATGTATTAATGACACATCATCATCCGAGGATTCCGACTGCTCGTGCTCTTGCTCTCCTATATGTGCAATCGGCTCGCGAGACGCATGTCGGGAAGGTAGAGTTGAAATTTCTTGTTTTATCCCGTTCTGATCGTTGATCAGTGTTATTCATTAGCCTCGATCTCAGAATCCGAGGCGCAACTTTCCTCCGGTAAATTTAGTAGAGCAAGTTCTGGTTCTACGGCACTGTATCCTTCATCCGACAGGTCATCTTCACCAGACGATACTTCCTGTAGCCACTTTTCAATTGTTGCGTCACTAGGAAGCATGTTTTACTAGAAAAAAATCAAGAAACGTGCCAAACTATAGTAAAGATTACTATGACATTAAAAATAACACAACCACCTACGTGCGGTCTGGGAGACCATTCAAAAATATAGTAACCACCTACATGCGGTCTCACAGACCGCCGATGATATTTTTTTACTCACCAAATCCAAATGAGCACACGTCTGAATAAGTCGACGGCATGGCCGGCTCTGCGGGGGGGCCGGGCAAAGGTACAAGGTCACAGACGCATGTGCGGTGTACTCGCGTTCAGTTATTGACAACTTTGAATAATCTATGGTCTGTGAGACCGCACGTAGGTGGTTAAGGGTTAATAAAAACAAAGAAGATTGCCTACACGCCTACGTGTGTAAGACTGTATGAAATTCCCTTACATATCATCTTCACTCATCGCATCTGATATTTCCAGACCTAATTTTAAGTAAGTCATGTCAAAATTTCATTGCAAGTTTGACAAAAAATAATTAAATGCTGCATATAGCGTTGTTGTAGATGGGTATGCTATTGAATTTGTTTGTTTTGTGTTGTTTGGTTAACCAATTGAAAACTTTGACATATTATTATCATTTCCAACATCGATTTAAACGAACATAGAGCAAATGTATAAACTCTTACTAAACACTAATCAATATATAAACAAGCCCTAAGGCAAGTGTACACGCTCATAGAGGCCTTATCAGATAGGGTTAAGACTCGAGTCCTTTGAGTCCTCTGCTTTAAGACTCGACTCAGTTTTTCAGACTCTTATAATTAAGACGAAACTCGAGTTCTTTCAACTTATTACAGATGTGAGTTTCTTGTAGAGACTTGAGTCCTTTTCGGAGAACTTGTATTTTTTTACAAATAACTTCGAAATGCGTTGTCTTTATGTAAAATTCATGGATGTAGATTACATAAATCTTACAATAATGCCTATTTACTTTACTGTTGTTTAGGTAAAACCTATAAAATTGTTGACTGAGTTTCTATTCGGAGACTCGAGTCCTTTAGAGTTGCGCTTAAAAAAGACTCAATAAAGGATTCGACTCGGGACTTAAAAGACTCAAAAGTTTTTAAAGCTCAGGCTCGTAAAAACAAGTTGTTTTCTTCAATTTAGACTCAAAATACTATTATCAGATAGAAATAAACTATTTATTATCTCCGAAATAGAGTTAATTAGAATACCGGTGGCTTTGAGAAAGTAACTTAATTTAAGCTCTGAATTGCACCCTTGAATTTTTTATATATAATACACCGATGGCAAACAAGCATACGGCCCGCCTGTTGGTAAGCGGTAACCGTAGCCTATGTACGAATGCAACTTCAGAGGTTTTACTTGCGCGTTGCCGACCCTCGTTGAGTTCTGCCAATCTTTCACCGGCAGGAACATAACACAATGAGTAGGGTCTAGTGTTATTTGGCTGTGGTTTTCTGTAAGGTGGAGGTACTTCCCCAGTTGGACTCTGCTCTAGATCTGGAATGACATCCGCTGTGCTGTGCCCTGCCACACAAAGCGAGATGACATTCACAATGTCCATACCTCTCTTTAATTCCCATAACTCTCTTTGATATTCTAGGTTTATAAGTTTCCTTTTTTCCAAAATTTCCAAATCATAAAAAAAAGGTTTTCTATAAACCTAGAATATATTATGCTGAAGCGATCAACATCAAAATTAAAGTGATTTAAGCTTAGAATAAATTTTAAAGTGGAAAAATTACTGTCTTGGGTGAGACTTAAACTGGTGGAAAATTTGCTGCCTATAGATGAGGTCTTGGTGGCTCAGATGGCAGAGCGCTGGAGTATCGATCCAGAGGCCGTGAGTTCAAGTCTCACCCGATATAGTAATGTTTCCACTTTTAAATTTATTCTAAGCATAGTTCGCAAACGTTTCTGCTTACTAAAAAAATTATAAATTGATTTGTTAAGATTGAATTTGTGGAAACCGTTTTCTCCCGAATTGGAATTTCATACAAAAAACTACCGTTATTTCGTTAGATTCGAAAAGCTATTCTTCCCTCTTAATAAGAATACCGTATTGAGAAAGTAACTTAATTTAAGCTCTGGTATGCACCCTTGAATTTAAAGAGTTTCAACATTCCTTATGCGAACTGCCAAGGAGTGGAATGCCCTGCCCGAGTCTGTGTTTCCGTATGAGTACAATCTGAATCTCCTCAAGGCTAGAGTAAATAGGTATCTCATAGGTAAGCGTGCTCCACCGTAGACCGCATCATCACTTACCATCAGGTGGGATCGTGGTCAAACGCCTGCCTATCCTCCATAAAAAAAAAGTTTGAAAAACACGGTGTATAAATTAATTATTTATTAAATGAAAGTAAGGATTCAATGTTCTGCGTCTAGGTACGGAAAGGCCAATGATTTGCCGAAAAGTGATCTTTTGTCGTGAGACCCTCGGAGCCCTATCATTCAAGTCCAGCGAAATGGAAAAACCATGATCCTACCTACTTACATTGTATACGTGCATTCCTTTTGCCTGAAACATTTACGAAATGAGCAATATAATAACTATTTAGGTACTAAATCTGGTTTCCAAGTGTATCTGTTTTGCCTTAGAAAATAACGCGGCGTGTTGCCTTTCTGTCGCACTTGTGAATTCGTGTGATAGGGAGGCAACACGTAGAACGTGGTTCGCGGTAGGCCGTCTGATTTCTATCACACGACTTGAGTGCTCAAAATTATATGAATTCCGTATGAAGATAAAGTTTCAAAAGGCCATAGAAAGGTTTTTTAAATTGAAATGAGTCTTTAAATCCCCTTCCCTCTTCCCTCGTAGAATCATTTATGGAAACTACGGGACCAAGTTGCAAGCTAGGCAGAAACTCGTTTCCAACTTACAAGGAAAGGTACCCAACTGTCCGGTTCCGATTTGATTTATATTTATATATGTTATAGAGTAGTCAAAAATAACGGACACGTATTTTTTTAGCTGCCCAAACTCAACCTATTGGGAGAAATTGTCCTCCAAAGTACTAAATAGTTATTAAATCTTCTAACTCCTATAGAAAGTGATGCTCGAGCAACTTGCTAGTTAATGGCTTGTTTGAGTATATGTTTGAGAACAGGAAAAAATAATGTACACGTGTTTTGTTATATCTGCTTAAACTCAAGTTTATTTATACGAATATTATACGACATTCTTACACAAATCGATTAAGCCCTACAGTTAGCTCAAGAAAGCTTGTGTTGTGGGTATTCAGACAGCGATATATATAATATACAAATACTTAACCTTGTCATCAAACGTTAAATTTCGGCAAGTTTTATTGAAGGTAAAACTCTGTGTAACTTTTCTCAAAATAAAAAAAAATACCTAAAAAAAATTACTTATACACTATTTATTTATTTATTTAATCTTTATAGCACATAAGAAAACACACTGTACAATAGGCGAACTTAATGCCGTAAGGCATTCTCTACCAGCCAACCTTTAGGCAAAGCAGATAAGTTGTAGGCGGTGCAAAAACATAGGTATGAATATGGACTACAGTTTGGGGTTTGAATAGTAATGTTAAATGATGAGTAAAACACGTTGTGCGTTAACCCAGCGGGGCTAATAGGCGGACTAACTGGACGATTTGGCCCCCGCATTAATTTTCACGAGCTGTACGGGGCAAAAAGGGACGAGACATATTTTACCTAATGTTACCGACAATGAACGTTGAACATTACTTATTATATGTTAATAAACGTGCTATACTTGCATGATTCTTTTCATTGAAGGATTCCCTTTTTCTCTTTTTTTTTGGTTAAGTTAGATTAGCACTCAGCTAATTTTACGGCTTAACTAGCTTAGGGCTTGTTTCGCAATCTCCAAGTAAAGTCCTTAATAAGCTACTTACCACTTATATGACGAATAAAGTCATCGTTGACGTTTCACAATCTTCAAATAAGCTTTAAAATACACTTCAATAAAGAAGTGATTTTTAAATAAGGCATTCTGATTTTAATTCTTATTAGTATCGCGATCATTCTCTCTCGCAAAGCGACAGTTGGTGAAGTGAAACCTCTAAAAAGATCAAAAATCTATGTTGATTTTTAGAAGTCTGTTAATTTTTAGGGTTCCGTACCTCGAAAGGAAAAAACGGAACCCTTATAGGCAATGAGCGGAATTCTTCATAGCAAAAATCAAACTGTCAGAGGGATTGACCTAACTGTTTTATCGACTTATCGATAAATATTTGTCACTTAACGAAACAAAGTTAAAGTAATAAAATTAGGCTTTTGGATATACATACAAACAAATTAACGGTGTCCCTAATTAGCTGACCGCCACTGTATTTTGGTATAATAGTAAAGAATAAAACAGAAAATACTTTTATGATGTAAATGAACGTAACATTTAGAGCAATATATTGTAGAAGAATCTTCTTTGAAACTGAAATAAGAATCTTTCTGTATCCATTTTTTTATTGTTTTCTTTTAGGATTAACCATTTTAGTAACACGGCACGGAAATCACTCATGAAAACTCAAGTGACATAAATGACATATGTGACGCTGACATGATTTACTTTAATACGGAGATGCAAGTTGCTTATCAAAGAGGTCAAATGTTACAGAATAATCTTTTAAGTTGATTATGGATACCTAATGCGATATTATTCCGTAACATCGATAAGTCTATAAAACAGTTAGGTCAATCCCTCTGACAGTTTGATTTTTGCTATGAAGAATTCCGCTCATTGCTTATAGGATCACTTTGTTTTCCGTCCGTCCGCCTGTGTGTCTGTCAAGACCCTTTTTCTCAGGAACGCGTGGAGGTATCAAGCTGGAATGTATATCATATATTCAGGTCTACTGTCCCTTGGAGCTGTGAAAAAATCAAACTTCTAAGCCAACGCAATCTAAAGATACAGCCGTTTATGCCGCAAATTTCCGCAAAATTTCGACACTCGCAAGGAATCAAAACCTACAGGGTACTTCCCGTGAACTCAGAATCTTGAAATTTGGTACGAAGCAACCTCTACACCCCACACACAAAAAAACACACACAGAACACACACACACACAAAACAGACAAAGGAAAAATAGCGGAAACCGTAAATTTTTGTACAGAACCCTCGTTGCGCGAGTCCGACTTGCACTTGGCCGGTTTTTTTTTTAAACACAAACAAGTCAATCATTATAAAACTTCTAGTAAAAAAGCTTAATCCTTAAGAAGCGTCGTGAACGTAGAACTAGTCTCATCTCGTAAGTGTCTGGAAAATGCTCCGTTTACGACCTCATATAAAACATGGTCTAGAAAGAATGAACTATTATTACTCTCCATTATTAGCACTATTTATTTTAATCCAGGGATGGAATATATTACTATATAGATTAAGCTCTTACCTATTTAACTTCACAGTTCACATGTCTGATACGTATCCGATATGTATAACTTAAAGTTATATCTTCTCTATAAATATATCTCGCCCGCTATATGATAACGTCCTGCATTATTATTTCGACGACCGGTCTGGCCTAGTGGGTCCTGCCTATGTAGCTGATGGTCCCGGGTTCAGATCCTGGTAAGAGCATAATATTTATGTGATGAACACGGATATTTGTTTCTGAGTCATGGTTGTTTTCTTTGTAGTTAAGTATTTATAATTATATATATATCGTTGTCTAGGTACCGTAAAACCACCCAACTATAGTCCAAAGCTCCCAACTATGGTCCACAAATAAACTCAATTTTTCTCGTTCAGGTGTGTATTTTATTATATTTTTGTAGTTCTAAGGCAAAGTATGTTTATAAATGGAAGGTAAAACTAGGAGTAAACCACAAGGAACATTGGTATAGATACTTAATTTCCTTTTGAACTTGTGGACCATAGTTGCAGTATTGGACTATAGTTGGGTGGTTTTACGGTACCTACAACACAAGCCTTATTGAGCTTACTGTGGGACTTAGTCAATTTGTGTAATAATGTCCTATAATATTTATTTATTATTTATTATTAGCAATGTAGTGCATCAAATTTGTAAAAGAAAGTACCAAATTTATGTAATTTTATGTTTTTTTTTTTCAATTCTTAGATTTCTTTAATTATAAGATGTTATGTTTTGAAAAGATGTGTTCCGCCAAGTTTCTTGCCGGTAGACTTTTTTATACTACGTCGGTGGCAAACAAGCATACGGCCCGCCTGATGGTAAGCAGTCTCCGTAGCCTATGTTCGTCTGCAACTCCAGAGGAGCCGCCCCCCCTCGTTGAGCTCTGGCAACCATACTCACCGGCAGGAACACAACACTATGAGTAGGGTCTAGTGTTATTTGGCTGCTGTTTTCTGTAAGCTATAATTACGGCTATAATTTGACTTATTAGTTCGTTGTTTTAATCAAAAGCTTGTGCTTTGATTTTTTTTTCTATTAAATGCAATTTTAGTATATTGTATTATGTTCGATGTCATCAGTTTAGAATTTAGTTTGTCTCTAATAAATTTTAAATAACTTTAGTTTTTTTTACTATTTCTGATAAGTAGTGTCTTCTTATAATTAAAGTTTTTAGGGTTCCGTAGTCAACTAGGAACCCTTATAGTTTCGCCATGTCCGTCTGTCTGTCTGTCTGTCCGAGGCTTTGCTCCGTGGTCGTTAGTGCTAGAAAGCTGAAATTTGGCATGGATATATAAATCAATAAAGCCGACAAAGTCGTACAGTAAAATCTAAAAATTTAATTTTTTTAAGGGTACCTGCCCTACACGTAAAGTGGGGGTTCAACAAACATTTCTTGATAAAGTGAATATATTCGGAGATAATTGTTCCGAAATATAAAAAATTGTGTCCCCCCCCTCTAACTTTTGAAACATAGGTCCAAAAAATATGAAAAAAAATCTTAGAAGTAGAGCTTAAGAAAGACATTAAATGAAAACTATAGCGGACATGATCAGTTTAGCTGTTTTTGAGGTATCGCAAAAAGTTTTCCCTTCATAGTAAAAAGACTTACTTTAATTAGGTACTGATTATGCAAATTTGCCTATTTGTTTAACTCGGGTGAAAGGTACCGTTTCATCCCTTGGTTAACAATTTACTATACTTTAAGCTCCAGTTTAGCTTATTGTGACGGAAGAGTAACTACGGAACCCTACACTGAGCGTGGCCCGACATGCTCTTGGCCGGTTATTATTATTGATACTTCTCGCATTTAATGATAATCCCTATGATACGACGACCGGTTTGGCCTAGTGGGTAGTGACCCTGCCTACGAAGCTGATGGTCCCGGGTTCAAATCCTGTTAAGGGCATTTATTCGTGTGATGAGCATGGATATTTGTTCCTGAGTCATGGGTGTTTTCTATGTATTTAAGTATTTATAAATATTTATATATTATATGTATCGTTGTCTAAGTACCCTCAACACAAGCCTTATTGAGCTTACTGTGGGACTTAGTCAATTTGTGTAATAATGTCCTATAATATTTATTTATTTATTTATTTATTTATTTATGATAGTTCTTTCTAGATAGTATCTTCTGGTTGAGCTTAATTTTAAAAAATGCAATAGCAAATTTCACAGCACTATATTGATACCATTATAATTATTCTGAACCAAAATTTTGAACAATAGCAATAAAACTTAAGTAGGTATCAACCAACAAGATAAATTAGGCGTTCAACCGTTTGCGTGAAGTCAGCAGGGCCGGAATAATAAATCCATTAACAGCTAACGAATAGTGTACCCACACTAACGCAATCAACGCGAGTGGCGGACGGAATAATGATGTGCTGACGTCATACGTCACAATGTTTAGGTTGGAGAAAATATGGCGTATTTGGGAAAATACAAACACTTTAAGAGCGGTGGTGGCCGAGTAGATACGACGTCCAACTTTCAATACGAAGGTCGCAGGGTCAAATTCAGGCTCGTACCAATGAGTTTTTTGGAACTTATGCACGAAATATCATTTGATATTTACCACTAGCATTTCGGTGAAGTAAAACGTCGTGAGGAAATCTGCATACATGTGTGAAGAAATTCAAAGGTGTATGTGAAGTCCCCAATCCGCATTGGGCTAGCGAGGGGACTATAGCCCAAGCGCTCTCGCGCATAAGAGAAGGCCTGTGCCCAGCAGTGGGACGTGTATAGACTATTTTTATATATATATATATATATATATATTATATTTACTACGGCTTCATGTACGTCTTAGAGCTAGTTTGAAACTGACATAATTAATTTATGTGTACTAGGACTCTAATTCTTTCAATAGCAATTTCTTTTAGTTTTAAACGCACCGCCTACAATCTTTTGTGCTTTGCCCTAAGGTAAAACTGGTAAAGAATTCCTCATGGCATTAAGTTCGCCTTTTGTACATTTAGTTTTTCTTTTGTGCAATAAAGTTTTAAATAAATAAACAAATAAATAATTATAAGCTAACGTCTGCGTCAGCAACGTTTGACTTTTTATACATCTCTCTCGCACTAATATGCCAGTACGACCAAGATGCTTAGAAAGTAAGTTACCCAGACGTTAGCAAATATATAACCGTCAGGTTAGTGTCAAGCTCGTGGTAAGCTTACCAGCTTAGTCGGTAGTAGTGATCTTTCTTACGAAACAAGTGGTCCTGGGTTCGAATCCTGGTAAGCCTGGTAATTGTTTCTGAATTATTGGATGTTTTCTATGTACGGTCACGTCTGAATATAAATCCGGACGATAAAGTGCCAAACATATGTAAACAGCTTAATATATGAGCGATAAGGTCGTGTATACATATTTTGGGTCTTTGTTCGTATCGATTTTTCAGACGTGGTTGTATCTGTATAATTATATCGTCGTTTGGAACCCACAAAACAAGCCTCATTGAGCTTAATGATGGGCGAGGTGGATTTGTGTAAGGTTATTTTCCATAATATTTATTTATTCTTTTTGAATAAACAAATAATTCATAATCTTTATTTTGTTTCAGGTACGTTGGGGAACTTGTACCTAGATCCCATTTGCAAAGCCTTCCATCTATAAGTAATGTTTGAAGAGTGTGAAGGTAAGTTACATTAAACCTGAAAATAATACAAGCTATTTTTATTAAAATTCAATTCATTGCCAGCGCGCATTAGCTTTTTGCAGAAATCGAGAAGTGTCTGGTTGAGGTAACTGGTGATCGAAGAGCTGGTGGCTTCCTCGCACAATGTGTCAGCATTGCGATACAACGAGGAAATGCCGCTAGCATCCTTGGTACAATGCCTCAAGGGCCTATTTTAGTTTTAAGCAAGTTATTAATTTAGTATTTGTGTAGTTACTGTAATACCTCTGGAATTGAAATTCATTGATATTAATTTTGGGCCAGTTTTAATATTGGTATCAATAAAAATCGTTTAATTTTAACTGGTTAGAAGAGCTCCTCATTCCGAGCCGAACAAACACTAAATCTCAATTTGAAATGAATAAAATAAATAAATAAATATTATATGGACATTCTTACACAAATTGAGTAAGTCCCACGATAAGCTCAAGAAGGCTGGTTTTGAGGTTTGAATTTTGGAAAATACAATGTCATTTTCCGTTCAGCTAAAATGCCTTACGATTTAGTTACTCAAAAGATGCTTTATGTGGTATACGTTATAAATTGGGCTTATATAAGTATTTTACAGAAAACAGAACCAAATTTTATCGATAACAACGATAACAAAGTAAATAAAAATAGCTCTGTAGCGAACACAGAAATACCTTTCAACTGCAGTTCAACTGCATCTAAGTTCAACCGCACTTCCAACTCTGATATCACTTTTTAAAACCGAGCGGAACTTGTATTTCCCTTGTACTTGTATTTTTCCAATGAAAACACTCAGCACTGGAAAAACTTGAGATTCCCACTTAATACTTCAGTTGAAAAAACGAAACATCTCGCCCGTCTCGGTCGGCAAATGGACTCATCTACGAACAACTTTAACTAGTTGTGAACTTTGACCAAGTTGAGTTAATGCAGGTGAAGGAAAACAGAAGTTTCTGTCATTTTAATAGAACTGAGGTTACATTTCTTTTGATTACAAATTTATATTTGTTATTAAATAAGTATTAGTATTTTATACAACCGTGTTATAATAGAGAGCTTTTCAGTCGAGTACCTACCGTGTTTAATAGGCAACGAAGCTTGCTGAGATATCACTCTTGTATACAATATTTTTTATACAATTTCATCATATTATTTTTTTTACTATAGGGACCGTGCGCGTTGGAGGGTCTGCCATCTTGTGGCTTGAATCGGAACCATAACCGTGCACATTTACACGTCACGTATTTTCTTGTGCGTAGTGTAACTGCTGCCATCTTGTGGGCTACATCGGAACAAAAAACATCACGTTTACGCCTCGCGTCAAAAATCTGACGGCTCCTGTGCTGCGTCCTACAGTTCATGCACGATCCCTATAAAACCTCAATAAGTTATGAAAATTGGTGGAAAAGTATCTAAGTAGACAAAAATACAGAAACGCGCAAGAACGTAATTGGTCAATTTTATTTTTATTGTACAGCGTACTGAAAGAAATGTTATAGTTGAGTTGGGAGCCCATTACATGAAACGTACGCAATTATATTTCAACCATTACATTACATCACTTATATTTGTCTATGAAATGACTGCCAGTGATATCTAAATGAACTTCATTAGAATCGCGTGGGACGAGACGGCGCTTGTCTATAGGATCATAATAGCAGTGTTATAATAAGTATTCATATAATATAGTACAACTGTTGTATTTTTATTTAACTTCTAGGCAAAGATTTACAAAGTAAATTAATTTACTCTTGTATTTCATTTTATTATATTTATCAATTTAGGTGTTTGCCTCTGTTCTAGAAAAAATATTGAGTGCAACACACACATTTAGGCCTTAATATTATCGGCCCTATCTTAACTTCGGCTTTTGAATATTAAGGACCCTTATTATGTACCTGTTGCATAAAATACTATTGTAAAACACGAGCTATATACAGACGACAGTGGGTAGAAATAAAAGTGTACAAATATTTCGCATTAAAACTTATTGCTTATACAAACTACACATAGCAAAGTTGTATTACAAATTTAAATAGTTATTTTTGTGTGAGAAGACGCTATTTTGTAACATAATGTCGACGCGAGAGACGCTTTTCAGGATAAAAAGGATTATAGAATATCATTTACACTGTACGAAGTCTAGCTATGTCAAATATTCGACTAACAGAATAACTCCGTCGTGCTTAAAAATATATGCTATAAAAGTAGTATACAACATATTTTTCAGTAGTAGTGACTCAATTCGACTGTGTCCAAGTCGAATCGACTTCGACTCACATAGACCCCCGCCGCGCTCACAAAAAATTGAGCCGCAAAAGTATTTAAACTTTGACCCACTATGCACGTTCAAAGTCTAGTCAAATTTTCGACTGACCAACATGGAATACCCCCCGCAGCGCTCACAAAGTTTTATTACCAGAATTCGTGTACCGTAATTCCGCGTTTTCCCGCGTGACATTCGCACGATATGTTTTTATGCTTTTTATAAACCCGTTTTTGTGGCGACTGATGTATTAATAAAGCCTTTTGTTGGGATTATGTGGTTATTATTTTTTAAATTACTTTTGAAGTTGGGTTTTTACAGTGTTGAAAATTTTACGATTTAACGCTTCTTCCTACAATAATGTAAATAATTACTTATAGCGAAATTCAGCATTTGCTTATTTGGAATATAAGTTCTAATTTCAGTAGCAAATTTTGGACTTTTCATGTGTATGGCTTACACTGCGACGTCATCTCACATTGCGGCGTCGTGCAACGTTACGGCGTCGTATCGTGGCGCGAATCGACGTCGTCTCGTGACACAATACGAGGTCGTGTCGTGGCACAATACGACGTCGTGTCTGGCCATTATACGACGTCGTGTGTGTCACGATTCACGATACAGCACCGCAACGCGGAAACCTATGATGTGCATCGAGTGACTCACTACGAAATCGTATCGTAGTTACTCGACCACAATCTTGGTATGGTGACAAATGATAAAGAGCCGTCCACCTTAGCCCTACAGTATGGCTAAGACGGTCGGCTCTTTATCATTTGTCACAATGCTTGTCACGTTCTAACAAGTACGTAAGCGCGAAAGTGACGAATATAGTGACAAGTGATAAAAATAGGACCATGCTGCCACCACAGAATACGATTCGAAAGTACCGTTATCACAACATATTAATAATGATAATATATCAATATATGATAATATGCCTTCATACTACAAGCCCAGACTGATATTGACTGAACAAGCAAACGCGACTCCTGAAACTCCATTTCAGCTTGGGCAAATATGCTTTCGTATGTAGTCAACCAATTTGAATCCTAGGCCACTATAGAACCTTGTCGCTTTAACTACTCTATACATGACATGTATCACTCAATAAGCACTATCGTAGAAGTCATTATGACATGGTTCTATAGTGGCCTAGGAATCAAATTGGTTGACCGTACGCCGTTTGTCCGGCTGCTCGGCGGGTTGCATTTTTCAATCGATTTTTATGAAATATTGGAGCAGATTTGACGATTATATACCTAGATTATTTTATAGAATTAGTTTTTGCACTTTTTTAATGTAGTGACCATGGGGATCGCAATACAGCTCGCAGAGGCTTTTTTTTATGTAATAGGCTGTAACGAGCAGACGAGCCGCCTGATGGGAAGCAGTCATCGCCGCCCATGGACATAAGCAACATCGGAGGAGCCACTTATGCGTTGCCAACCTTTGAGAACCCTAAATACCTGCTTCTTGAAGAACCCCATGTCATAGCGCAAGGGAAACACCCAGAAGGTAGCTCATTCCACAACTTGCACGTTCTGGGAAAAAATGAGCGAGATGCCCGCTTGTTCTTGGTTTGCCACGTGTCGAGAAAGTGAGGATGAACTTTGTTTCTTTGGTGGGAGGTGCGGTGATAAAAACGTGACGGTGGCACAAATTCAAAAAGTTCTTCAGAACATTCCCCATTGTACAGACGGTAGAACAGGCATAGAGAGCCAACGTCTCTCCGAAGACTGAGAGGTTCCGGCAGGCTCTAGTAGATAATGGCAATGAGGATAAATGAACACTACACACATATTTTAGCCTTTTAGGGTTTCGTACCAAAAAGATGGTTCCGTACAAAAAATACTTACAGTGCGACTCTGTCTGACCATCTGTCTGTCACGTTTTTCTATAAAATATGAATCGTCATATCTTTCAATAAAACGTAATCGTGGAAAATTATTGATCGATAGCTAGGTACCGGGTGTAGGTAATTCAATATTTGTGAAATAAATAAATGTAAAATGAATTTGTTATTTTTGTGTTTTCATTGATCTTTCTCTATCATAGACAATATAATTTCATGTATTTGGTGACCGAAGAGCTGGCGGCTTCCTCACACAACGTATCAGTATTGCGATACAACGAGGAAATGCCGCCAGCATCCTTGGTACAGTGCCTCAAGGGCCTATTTTAGATATAAGCTAGTTATAGTAATCATCTGTATATATCCATTATGTATATTGTTATCTCAATAAATTTTCTATTTCATGTATTAATTATATGTGCTCAATCGTATTCTAATCGCTGTTTAATATACATATTTATGTTTGTGTAATAATCCTATAATATTTATTTCATTTATTTTTATTTTTATTAACGGCATATTACTACCATGACGTTGAAAATGTAAAAAACAAAGTATTTTGATAATGTATGTAGTATGTATGTTTTGGTAGAGAATGCCATTTCGCGATAAGTCCGCCATTTATACATTGTTGTTTATATTTTGTGCAATAAAGTTTAAATAAAATTAATAAATAAAAAAAGTACGCCCCTAAGATCTTCGCTCGGTCAATAATACGTTGAAATAAGATAATATCCCGCAAAACCTCCCGCAAGACTATTACTCTAGACTAGAAAGCCTCGCAGGAATATTCCCTGCAAAAGACGCCATTATTTAAAGTATCGCTCCGCTCCATACCACGTAATGAGAAAGAATAGCGTTCGAGGTAAGTATTCCCCTCGCCTGCCAATAAAATTGTCCATACACCATTTAAAATAATTCTACGAATGATAATGCTCGCACTGTTAAGCTGGCCATACACACTAGGGTACGCCTGCGCAGTTTTACCAACTCCACAGGTAAGACGGAGCGTGTGTGGCATTCGACTGTGCAGTTTTCTATACAGATTTACTTGCGTAGTTGAACTGTACAGGCAAAACTGCGCAGGCATACCCTAGTCACTAGGGTATGCCTGCGCAGTATAGGGCCTAATAGTGTGTATGGCCAGCTTTAGTGAAAAAGGAGACCTAAGCTCTTCGAAACATGTCGCGCTAGTGACTAAAAATATGTGGGCGTAATCCGTAGAATTATTTTAATGTTAGTATGTCTCGAGAGTTTAAATTCGAAGTATGTAGCTTATTCGAAATATGGGTTTTTGTTGGTGGATTTGCTACAGTTAGGTAAATCGAAAATTAACAAAAAAATTAACTGCGCAGCATACACGTTAGATACGCTGTTTGCCGAAAAGGATACACTGCAACCCCTAAGGGCTTGTGAACAAATCAGGCGAAGTGTTTCCGGCTACTTTTTGTTTAGTTATAATTAATTTAGTTCACTGTAGAAAAATACACGTGAGGTCTCTTTATGCCCTTCTTCCCCCAACGTGATCTGTCGTAATTTTTTCGTGACCCCTCACCGCCCCTCCCCCTATCGAACCTCGCGTGATTTGAGCACAAGCCCTAACCTTAGAGCGGATGATGGAAGCTGTAGTTTTGGAGTCCACGCGATCAAGGTGAACTGCGGCCTCTTCTTTCGCGTTCCTCAGTTCCTCGCACGATTTTTGGGAGTTTTGTTTGCCCGCCGGTGGGAATAAACACTATAGAATAATGAATAGCTCAATTTTGGATATTCCATTAGAACATACGTTTAGAGATACGCTATTTAGATGCAAACACGTAAGAATTTAATAGGAAATTGTATAGGTAGTAGATATAAAACATGATTGCAATCACCAGTTCTTAAATATAAATTCCTATATAAAAGAGAGTAATATTATGTGTCTTTATATACAATTACAATAATTCAAATCAAACAAATAAACTACAATTAACTAAACTAAAACTAAATTCAAAATGGGCCCCGTGGCATGGTGCCGAGGATGCTGGCATCATTTCTTCGCTAGATCACTATGCTCAAGCGTTGGGCGAGGAAGCTGCCAGCTCTCTTATCCCCGGTCCCATCCACCAGCCGTTTCGCCAATTGCCGGTATAGGCCCTGTGCTGCGGGAACCCACGGACCAAGAGTCTCGACTCCAAATGCAACAAAGTTGTAGTTGGTGTCGAGACTCCCGTATTTGCGATTTTTGGGGGCCTCGGCCGCCTCCGCTAAGCCAATATATATTTCGTCTGAGCCCTCGACTCGTCCATTTTCTATAAGCATTTGGAATAACTTCCAACTCTAATATAAATTGCGGTTAGGGTAACCAGAAGTAGTGGGGGATTAGTTAAATTAGGTTTAGTACCAATTAGGGTTTTATACTGCCTGTAGCAGGTTGGGAATTATGTTTTAGTTTAAAGATCTGGGAAGTGAATTATGACCCTGATTTATGTTTATTATTAAAATGATTATAAAAAAACCGGCCAAGTGCGAATCGGTCGCGCGCACGAAGGGTTCCGTACCTTTACGCAAGAAAAACGGCAATAAGATCACGTTGTATGGGAGCCCCATTTAAGTAGACATCTACTTGTTGTTATAGCGGTAACAGCTTTAAATACATCATCTCTGAAAATTTCAACTGTCTAGTTATCACGGTTCATGAGATACAGACTGGTGACAGATAGACAGACAGACGGACAGTGGAGTCTTAGTAATAGGTTTTTACCCTTTGGGTACGGGATCTTACAAAGAATAGGAATAAAAGAAGTAAAAGAAGAAACAAACCAAAAAAGTGTGGTTTAAAAAAATATATATTTGTTAAAAAAAATGAATAAGGAAGTTCGGAAAAGAATATACTTAATCATAATCATAATCATAATCATAATCATTTATTTTGTAAAGCTAATTTACAAGTCACTTATAATAAAAAAATGTTAATACTTTCAATAGAGAGTAATCAAAGTTCAAAAATCAATAGCACAATTATTAATTGGTCATTATGAACTCTTCATAATTGTAGAACGGGCGCTCAATAAGCCAACTTCTTAGGCGATGTTTAAAGCTGCTTACGCTTGGGGCCCCAGTTATATATGTGTAAATAAAACGTTTTTATAACGCATCAAAAGTATATATAATATACCAACTTTTACTTATTTAATTGACATATTATATACGTCTGAGTTTTTTATATAAAGTTGAGACATTTTTAAATGCGACTTTAGTATATTCTATTTGTTAAAACTGTCCGAGGACAGACACTTTTCTATCCGCATTATTTACGCCAAAACACGAAACTTGCAAGTCAAATAAAAGCTGGTAAAAGAAAGCCAGGATTCCCATCTCAAGGGGGCTATCCTAACCGCCAAGTTTCAATAGTGAGTCAATAAAACGTGCGACTCTCATAACTTACTCTTTATAAGATTTGGCCAACTCTGGACGCTGGGGATTTGCAAGTGTGTTCATAGTATCCGAAGGAAAAAGAAAAGTGTTATGAGCATTGACATATATCTAAGCGGATTCACTCATGGTATCATTAATCGTTTCGACCAATCTGACGAAAATCGTGACGATCGGCAGCAGTTGGTCGTTACGATCGATGCACGATTGAGAGATGCAGTGCTCATGCACGAAGCAATTGGTCGTTACGATCGATGCGCGATCAAGAGATGCAGCGCCTGCGTCAAGAAAGATAATAAGTTTTTAGCAAAAATTTCATTTTTGGTACAAGCTTTTATCGCTGACTGTACTTTTTTTTCCACAGGCAACTAATGCTCATCGAGACAATTCTATAAACCCCAAACACAATTAGGTTGCGTTATTTTATCACAGAGTTCCTATGGCTACCTCCTGTCTCCATCATCATATCAGCTTTATAGTACCATTATATTGCATTGTCACCCGACTTACATATGGATGCAAGTTTTCAGCTACATCGGAAACCGGGAAGTGGGTCAAATTTAACTTGCAAGATTTGTTCCATACATACTAACAGGGCAAGTTAAATAAAAGCTTGTAAAAAGCAAATCGTTGGTCGCAAAGAGCCATATGACGATTCATCGTTACGATATTCATGATTGCACGGTTTTTTGTTGCGATTTCCGATAGGGAGCGTGCATGAACTGTAGGAGGCAGCACAGGAGCCGTCAGATTTTTGGCGCGAGGCGTAAATTTGATGTTTATTGTTCCGATGTAGCCCACAAGATGACAGAACCTACTATGCACAAGAAAACACGTGACGTGTAAATGTGCATGTTTATGGTTCCGATTCAGGCCACAAGATGGCAGACCCTCCAACGCGCACGGTCCCTATATCGTCTTCGATTAAGTAAATTGTTAACGATATTAACATACACTGTCAATATGTCGTTCCAATCGGTCTGTAAAGATGGATCGTACCAAGAGAACCCCTTTAGTGTGAGGCCACACTGGTGCGTTGCGTTGCCTTACGTCGCGTTTTTTCATCCCAAGTGTCCTCGCAGCGTCGACGCAGCATCGTTTTACATTTTTTTTAAGACATGCCATACGTTGCGACAACGCGACGCAACGCAACGCACCAGTGTTGCCTGGCCCTTATACTACACGATTGGCTCGAATCCGTGAGTGACACCCCTAGCGTGAACTAGCAACATTTTTTGTGCCCATTATGACGACCTGTCTGGCCTAGAGGATAGTGACCCTGCCTATGAAGCCGATGGTCCCCGGGTTCAAATCCTGGTAAGGGTATTTATTCGTGTGATGAGCATGGATATTTGTTCCTGAGTCATGGGTGTTTTTTATGTATTTAAGTATTTATAAATCTTTATATATTATATATATCGTTGTTTAAGTACCCACAACACAAGCCTTATTGAGCTTACTGTGGGACTTAGTCAATTTGTGTAATAATATTCTAAATATTTTATTTATTTAATAAAGCCTATCCTTAGATATATGTCAATGGAGTCGTGTCTTTCCGTAGAATTGTAGCTCCTCATCGGTTGAGCAGAGAACCTACCGCGAAAACCTAATTTTGCAAATTGCGGGCACCTTTCTCTTTTATTCCAATTAAGGCGTAATTAGAGTGACAGAGAAAGTTGGCAGCAAATCAGCAATCTATAAACTTCGGTGTTCCCGGTAGGCCCTCAGTTTTGAGTACGATTTTTTTTAAATGAAGGTATCCCTCGAGATGGTTTTTACTATCACTAGATGGCTCTGTTTTAGTTGTGAAATATTCCACGTGATCGTCCAAAAAAAAGAGAAAAAACGCATTCACTGCCAGCAACCCGCCAGACGGGCGCTGAGTCCGTAGTCGCTTTTCGCTACATACGCATTTTCCCATGTTATCGGCTACGCTCGTAGCGCGTAGCACGCGCTGGCACTGAATGTGTTAATATGTTATTGACACAATGAAAAACAAAAACTAGGTTTATAGGTTCTCTTTTTTTCAAAATTTGCTAAACAAAAAAATATATAAACGTTGAATATATTACGCTGAAGCGATCGACATCAAAATCAAAATGATTTGTTAAGATTTAGTGGAAACCGTTTTCTACCGAAATGGAATTTCATAGAAAAAGTACATACTCGTATGTAAAAACTGATATTGAGAGACAAACGTCAATAGTTACATTAATGTACATAACAGTGTACAAAATCACTCACGTTAGAACCGCCCTGGTTCGGGCCGAGGCGCCCGATACTTCATTTTCTATAGAGTGCATGGTTGGGGAGCCCAAGAGGGAATTTTCGTAGTTACTCGAGCGCGTCAGATTAAGACATGAGTGATGTCTTGCTACCCCGTGGAGTCTACCTTAACCAATTTAGCCCTCTATGTTGAGTCGTTGGTTGGCTGGTTGGTGGGGGGCTCAACAAATCGTTAAGCAGATTTTGGATTTAGTCATTTAAGTGTAAATTAATGCTATAATTGTTATATTACTGAGCCTGACAATTACCTCTATATGTACGCATTATCTTAATCTAACGGTTACATAGTGAAAATCGGGCGTCGAAGTTGTGATCGTCAGATTAAGGAAATGCGTGCAAATATTTGTCAGATTAAGTTTTAGAGGAATTAAAGCATTAACTTGGACCAAAATCCACAATCTACTTAACGATTTTTTTAACCCAACCCCCCGAAAGTCAAAAAAGTCTGGGTACGCTTTCCTGCTCGCTGGAAAAGAAAACTTTATATGACCTTTTTTTCTTCCTAATCCTATCATCTAATTTTTTTTATTCCAGTAGGTCTCTACGACCGAGTAACTACACAATTAGCATAGCCGGCTCCCCAGCTAACATGATCACTGATCACAGTGATCACCCATCATATAAAACGAAGTGTTGGACGCCTCGGCCCGGAAAAGAACCGTTCTAATTATCGTGAGCCATCCTTAATACTACATATTATTATTTCTATGGAAAGGGTGCGGGGTCCGATCAATGTACCTAACATAATCTGATGCTGCGGGCGTAAGATACGCCTGGATTACCACAATGACGCGATAGACGCGTAATGGACGCTATAATGTGCGTAATGGGGGGACTTTAGTGAAACTACTCGATAAACGATGTGCTGACACGTGAATAAAACTATCAGTACCCCTAGTGTAACTTTGATCGACATCATAACGTGACGAACGCGTTTGCGTTAAGTCTCATTTTGTATAGGATTTTGAGTTTCCAAAACGTCCCGCTTGGCGCGCTCTTTCTAAATCCAATACAAAATGAGACTAAACGCAAACGCGTACGTCACGTTTCGAAATCGAATTTATTTACACTAGGGGTACTGGACGCAGCGCAGGAAGTTCTATAATATATTATTATATTATTAAAAAAGTGTCTTTTTTTTTAAATATATATGGGGTTGATCAATCTTGGTTGTCAAACTCGTGATGTTCAGTATTCAGTCATTTATTTGCCTTCATAGGTACATATTAAGGTGATACATAATAATTCTGATCAGCTATGAACCCTGTAAAGGCACTGCAAACGTAACTTACTGACTAGTAATAAGTAGCTATGAATCACTATTAAAGGTTACATTACATAAAATATTTAATTTAACATTACAATTAAATATTACATTAAATACATGTTATTGAATTACGACTAAAGATTAAAGATTATCAAATTTACATTATAATTGACGATTACATAAATTATTAAATTTAACATCATCGTCATATGTTGACAGTCGCACTAGATTATTTGCAACCCTGATTGAAGCGATAATCAATCGCAGTTAAGGGATTAAATGCGATTGACAGCAGGGTCTAAGAGTATTTCTCACTTGATGGTCTCATCAGATCTGCGCTGGTAGTAGCCAGCAACATGCTGAAATGAGGACATTTCGTAACACTTTAAACATCATAAAATCAATCTATTAAAAATAAAGTTTAATTTTCTTGCTAGATCATTTTGGGCATATTTAGATCTTGTACTTACTTCTTAAAAGTTGAATGATAATAAATAAATAATTATCATGGGAACACAAATCGGCCTCGCGCCACGATAAGCTAAATAAGGCTTTGTGTTGTGGGTACTACTTTACTTGCCGCAAAACTAAGTGGCAAGGCAGGTCATAATTCCATCTCTTTCACTCTTGGTTGGTCTTAACAAGTGTACAGGAGATAGCATTATTATCTCAGTCGCCAGTTAGTTGCGGCAAGTATACACGACGATATATATAATAGATACAGATATATACTTAAATAAATAGAAAACATCCACAACGCAGGAGCAAATACCTGTATGAACACACAAATAAATGCCAGGATTTGAACCCGAGACCTCGTACTTCGTAGGGTGTGCCATTACCGACTAGACTAGGAGAAGAAAAACCATTTTAAATGTTTAATTGGGTCACAATTTTATTATTTTCGATGTCTTGTTTCTGACCACTCTTTCACGCTTGTAATTTTGTCTTTATTCAAATAAAAAAAAAAGTCAAGTGCTATGCATGCCTTTCTAGCTGTAGAATGTAGATTATTATTAACATGAGAAAATATAAAAACTAAATTTCACCCCATACAAAAAGCACCACTCCGTCATATTGGGGAAAAAAAAACAAGACAACGACGAAAAGTATTTTGACCCAATTCTCAAATAAATATCGTTCGGCAAAAACTAAATATTTCTAGTGCAATAGCCTATTCTTCGTGCATTCAGTACCATAAATACATACAACTTGCATTCCTTCTGACCCAATTCCTTATTGCCAACTAAGTAACTTTCTAATGGTCGTATGCGCCATAGCGATCCAATGAATTAAAGATGTTTTAAAACAAAGCACTGCTTATTTATTATCTCTGCTTGTTCCTATAACTCTGCTCACAAAGAGTATGAACGTTTGAAAAACCAACCTATTGTGAGCTCGCACTCAGTATCAACTAGCCTTTCTCAGGGTTCAATCATATACTGGTAATATAAGGACTCACGCGCGTGTGTTAGCAGTAACCAACCTATTGTGAGCTCGCACTCAGTATCAACTAGCCTTTCTCAGGGTTCAATCATATACTGGTTAAATAAGGACTTACGCGCGTGTGTTAGCAAAAACCAAACTATTGTGAGCTTGCGCTCGGTATAAACTAGGCGTTGTGCGGGTTCAAACGTATACTGGTTATTTGGAGGCTTCTTCGTATACAAGTCATTGCAGCAAGGTAATAAATTGAGGATTGCATTTGAGCCATGTAGGTCGGTACACGGTTGTTTATCTGAAGAAAGGGGAGTGTGTCTTTTTTACAAAACAATGATATTTTTGCATCATTCATGCATTGTATCCTCTTATAAGACCATGCATTGTATACAGTGTGTCCCTAGCCATTGTATAAAGCCGAAAGGTACATATGCATTAGGGTATTTAGAACCAGTATACAAAGTATCATAACAGCCGGTGTAGCGGTTTCGAAGAAATTAACAAATTACCAATTTTTACTTTGGAGCAGCTTATATTTTTTTTTTATACTACGTCGGTGGCAAAAAATCATACGGCCCGCCTGATGGTAAGCAGTCTCCGTAGCCTATGTACGCCTGCAACTCCAGAGGAGTTACATGCGCGTTGCCAACCCTAAACCCGCCCCCCCTCGTTGAGTTCCTCCAGAGAATTGTATGTGTTCCTAAGGTAATATCCTCAAAGAATAGTATAGAACCTTCTTCAACCTTTTTTATTTATGACACTAATAAGCTTCTGACTTTTGAAAATGTCATCATTATCAAATATTTCGAACAAATTGTCAAAAACACTGCCAAAGATTAACACAGTGTGTTTCTTTTTGTTGTTGATTATTGCAAATAACTTTTGTTCGAAAAAAATATTTTTTTATCTTTTGTTCTAATTAAAAAAATATTAACGTCAAAGCATTCCTGAGAAGTAACCCTACGTAGGATTTCAGTATACTGTATGGCAATGCATTTAGGGCTTGGTCGTTCTCACCCGTCGCTTGCGGAGTTTTTAGGGTTCCGTAGCCAAATGGCAAAAAACGGAACCCTTATAGATTCGTCATGTCCGTCTGTCTGTCCGATTCTGTCACAGCCACTTTTTTCTGTATGTTCTATGTGTTCAGGACGCGGGCGGCGGGTGAGAATGATCAAGACCTAACTAATATGGACACTTACTAATTGTCTCAGTGTGGTTAATCGTAATCGATCGGTTGATACCCTCCTGCGAGCTATTACTGCGTTGTATTAATAGAAGTTCCGTACCTCGATAGGAAAAAACAGAACTCTTATAGGATCACTTTGTTGTCCGTCCGTTCGTCGGTCCGTCTGTCTGTCAAGGCGCTTTTCTCAGGAACGCGTGGAGGTATCAAACTGGAATTTATATCAAATACTCAGGTCTACTGTCCCTTAGAGCTGTGAAAAAATTAAACTTCTAAGCCAACGCAATCAAAAGATACAGCCGTTTATGCCGCAAATTTCCGATACTCGCAAGAGAATCAAAACCTACAGGGTACTTCCCGTGAACTCAGAATCTTGAAATTTGGTACGAAGCAACGTCTTATAGCACAGATAAAGGAAAAACTGCGAAAACCGTAAATTTTTGTACGGAAACCTCGGTGCGCGAGTCCGATTCGTACTTGGCCGGTTTTTTTTTAAGTACCAAAATAATAAAAGTAATTTTAGGATCTAACTCATGTATTTTAACTCCGCCCAACGCGCTACACGACGTGTGATATTACACAGCGTGGAGGCAACGTGAACCGATCATCATTGTAGCGGCCCGATTACGTCAAAAATTTCCTAAAGATACGATATGAATTGGATATGTCAGTGTCAAAAGTGACGTTTTTGTTTCAACAAACGTCACTTTTTTCAATTAATTTTTCATTTGTTTTCCATTCAATAAGAAACTACGTGCTAATTGGCATTATATTACTAAGCGCCACTTGCACCATCCCACCCCTTGGTTAACCGGTTAAACCTGGAGTTACCATGGTAACCAGTACAATTTGATACTGGGTTAACGGTTTAACCGGGTTAGTGGGATGGTACAAGTGGCGCTTAACAAATAATAGACATACAAATTTCAATAAGTTTGACTCTGACATATTTATATCCATATCGTATCTTTAGCAAATGTTTGACGTAAGTTAAAGTTCGAATCAGGCTGGTAGACCGCGGCGAATGGCAGTTCATATTTATATAGAACATGTCACGACAAATGTTTGTAAACAATATTTGAAGTTAAGCACATTAATTTATATAGATATGTAACATTTAAGTGATTAAATTACGGTTAAAACATATTTGTTTACTGTGTATTGCTTTTCCATGTTATTACATAAAGGTGTTACAATATAATTCAGTATAGTGTCATGGAGCCTTCAAGGGCACAGCAATGTTATTTATAACGTTTTCACTTAAATCGGGTTTTTACGATTATTATTATTATTTATTTATTCATGAACAATATAATAATTACATATTGTACTACTATCATATTATATACCTCGTATTTGGCGACAAAGAACCGCCACTGCGGTCTCCAGAGATCGCCGATTAGACAGATCGACCATCAAATACCACCACAGATCCTAATGTTGCACCCTAGTGAACGGTGAACGGAACTGACGGAATTTCCTGTTAGACAATGATATATAGATGCGGAATAACGAATCATTTCTGCAACATAAGCAATATTACTAACATATGTATACCTATACACGTAGGTATGGTCTCTCATTTGGCAACTAATACGGCCGTAAGAAGCGCCTGGAACTGCAGGCCACGCGCCGTTACACTAAACGCCCGAATAAATTGCCACGAGCCACTGCGGCCCCCACAGATCTCCTGTCGCTATATCACGTAGATAGAGCGTATGGGTGATGTAATTTTTTCTTGTTACTCGTTGCTATGGTTACGGTCGCCTCGGTCGCTATTTAATCCCTGGTTTTTGGCATTTTTGTCCTACTTATAAGCCCTATACTCAGGGGGCATCTACCAAGCACGATACTATTATTATTATTGTATCTCCTTGGTTTTCACGGGCCTATAAATCCCGGTCTTTTGATAGGCTTGCGTGGGGATATAAGTAGATCTAACACGTAGAGGCTCCTTGGAAAGCTTTAATGTCATGTAGAACGCCTGCTGGAACCCGTTCACAGGCGCAACAATAGACACCCATGAACCGGTCGCAGCAGGCAATGGGACTATTGTAGAAAAAGCTATTATTATTATTGTAGCCTTTTCTTCCATGTCGTTTCTTTTCGTTTAGTTTATGCATTTTTAAACAAGTTGTTTTATTTGCTCTCTCTTACCCTCACCCTCTCTGGGTGCAGGCCTCCTCCAGTTTTTTCCAACTTTCTCTATCTTCTCCTATCTCTATCCAGTGTTTTCCGGCTATTTGGGTAATGTCTTCAAACCAGCATTTCTATGGCCTGTGGTGAGGGGGTTATGGTTTGTATAGTCCATCTTTTGTCTGTCATACGGGCTACATGGCCCGCCCAGCAGCTGGGCTGGCTAGCACGATACTATAGCGTGTTACAAGTGATTCTTAAAAACTGTATTCATTCACCCATGTAGCTTTAGGGACAGTTGAAATCTCTTGTGCCGCTCCTAACTAGTGTAGTGACTGGGTATTCGAAGGCCGATAACTGTGCGAGGCTGAAGGCCAGGCTGCAGTAAGTCAAACATCTCACACAGCTATTTATTACAGTGTTAAAAAGGGAACATCTAGACAATACGAAAACAAGCACTGGTTTTTGGCGGCAATCAAATCGCTATTTTACGATTTGTAACTTGTACTTTTTTCTTTATTTTTAAAGTATTTACACATATTATATATATTTAGTTACCAGTATTCTGTACCGCCAAAGTTGCAAGTGTCCATAGATTCCGTGTCCATTTACCATCAGGCTCATGTTTGGCACCATACTGCCTCGTGATCCCGAATGTCAAATATGTTAAGATATCATATCATTACCCCCTTCGGGAAATAGGCGTGATTATATGTATGTATGTATGTATGTATGTATCATATCATTTTAAAAAGGTTTCCTTTGGGATTGACATGAAAATTGTAAAAAAATACCACTGTCATGAGCGTCTACTTCAGATCCTCAAGGTACATAATAGTTTTCTTTTTCGATTTTGTAGTTAGTCTCATGGGAAAATAAAGGTACTATCTTAAAAAAAAAACTTGATTCCAGATTCCGAAATTTCTCAGTATAATGTTAATTCTATGTGTACTCTAACACGATTTGTATGTATGAACTGTCTTTTATGCACTATCTAGATGTATCAAGTGATTGTTTCTCCAAGCCGCTGCAGCTGCATTGTGTGCAACTCTGTGAATTACAGGTTTATTTTGGTTATTCTCTATTTTCGTTACTATTTTACAGTCTTAAGTATCTTGTATTGTATTGTATTGTATTCGGGCGATTTTCCGCAACTCGACGACTTGCGCCTATTTTGCGTGATATGTTGGGGGTGGGCTAGTCCTGCCAGCCCAGCTCCTCAAGGAATCCTATCAAACCTTTAATGTTGAGTAGGACCTCGGGGAGGTCTCTCGGAGATCCGAGATGTTTAGCCCTGTATGGAGTCACTCCGCTGCATTCCAGCACCACGTGAGAGGCTGTTTCTTCTGTCTCCATGCATCCTCGGCAAGGCTAAGTATCTTATAAATTAAGTATTTTTTTCTAGTCTATTACCGTTGAGATTTGAACATGCGACGTATCGAAATACCTATCTGATGACTGACCAGGGTGCGTAGCCAACATTCCAATCGTTTAGGCTCCGTAGCGAACGAAACGCAACTGTCACTGACGCACTAATATGGAAGAGTGATAGAGAGGCACAAAGCGTTACGTTATCGTAGGGCAAATGATTGTCACCCAGCTTAGCTTTGTAATTTTGCTAGTAGATATCTTTTTTAATACAAAGATGTATTTATTGTATCGTCTCATAAGAAATAACTTTAGTTTATTAATTTCGGTTTTTATTCTTGTTCTTAAGGTCAAATAAGGCGTTGATTTAGGTCGGGGGTAGGGTAGGGTAGGGGTAGGGGTCTGAAATTAATATTTGTTTAAGTCAAGTTTGGGGTCATTTACAACTAAATCAAATATGTAGATGTAGATTTCATGTAAATCGCTTGAGCGGTTATTGATTCCCCATACAAAATACCTCTCTTTTCATACCCGTCACTTAATGATGATTTTTGGGATAAAAACTCTGGCGTGTTCTTTTCTAGGACTCAAACTATCTCTGTACCAAATTTTAACTAAATTGGTTCAGCGACTTTTACGTGAAGAGGTTTTTTTTCACAAAGATCTGAAAGCATTGACACATATCTAAAGACGGGCCTTAAGAGCAAAACGAATTCGAGCTAATCGTGCAGTCTAACGCTACAATACGATTAGTTGATGATTTGGCGTCACGCGCGCGACTGGTCGCAACTAGTTGCCTTAGACTGCACGATTGAACACAGCACCATTCTTGCCTGTAAGACCCGTCTTCAGATATATGTCAATGTCTGAAAAACCATCAGTTGTTTTAGCAATATGACCACCTGTCATTTGTTATCTATTCCTAAACTTGTATTTCATTTTATGTTCATATTCAACTTTATGGAGCACAATAAAGAACATTTACTTACGTAATGACTTCCTCCTTCAACTGTTTATGTGCGGCTGCGCGGTTTAACTGCGGTCACACGTCGCCTGCAGGCCCCGTAATGAGACGCCAAGACAAATGTGTCTCAAGGCAGGTAGGAGCTACTTACGGGAGATGTATCGTGTTTACTGCTCTCCTGCTGCTAATTTATCCATTCTAGAGCCAATTTAAAGTTATTAGCTGTAGCACTAAGTTGAAATCGGTTGAATTTTGATCTTGTTATGGATTAAACCCTATTAGATGTTGATGTTGTTGTCATTACATTGTCACATCATATTCATATCATATCATAATCATATTATAAGTAAGAGATGCAACTGATAGAAGACTACTTAAAATGATATATACTGCACTTTGTCAGCCGATTTTAACTTACTGCATCACCGTATGGGGAGGGGCCGCCGGGCCGGCGCCACCGTATTACCTTAGACAGAGCACAGAGGTTTTAAGGCAATCCTTTAAAAACCCAGGCTTTACCCTACACCAGACGTATATAAGGATATGGACTGCTCAGCATCCGTAACCTTGCTATCATTAGAGTGACTATGATAATGCAGCGTGAATTAGTCAAGTCAGCAAATGGAACTTCGTATAGTAAGCGCGTTTTTAAGTTCCCAGGACAAACTGTTTTGGAAAAAGATTTCAAAATTTCCTTTCGGCACATATATTAAATTTGATAAAATAAATAAAAACTGCGATATTAAAAACTATACTGCAGGTGAAGCTGAAACAATAGTTATGTCTTGGATAAAAAATCTTAGCTATAATGAAACAGAACAACTAATGAAGAGAATGATTGGTAAAATCAATTGTTTATCTTCTCGGTAGGTTTTATTAGCGGTCATTTTTTCCTTCAATTTCGCTTAGTCATATATCACACACTTAAACACACACACACACACACACACACACACACACACACACACACACACACACACACACACACACACACACACACGCACCCCACATACAATTGCTATCTACAACAGTTATAAGATAAATTCGTGTAATATTTTTTACTCTACCTTAATTGTGATTGTTCCTATTTAGTTTAAGCCTGTTATTATTATTAAAAATAATTAAGTATTAGATACCTATTATAAAACCAAAACTTCAGCGTAGGATGTAACTCAAAAATAGTATTGTTTTCAAGTCCGGGTTCAAATCCTGGTAAGGGCATTTATTCGTGTGATGAGCATGGATATTTGTTCCTGAGTCATGGGTGTTTTCTATGTATTTAAGTATTTATAAATATTTATACATATATTATATATATCGTTGTCTAAGTACCCTCAACACAAGCCTTATTGAGCTTACTGTAGGACTTAGTCAATTTGTGTAATAATGTCCTATCATATTTATTTATTTATTTATCAATCTAACTCCACAACACAGGCATAGCCTAGTGGGGCAGTCATAGGTTAAGAAAATGTTGTACACTTTTTAATAAATAAACTATTTATTCTATTTTTATTTTTTATTTTATATCATATTATAGTAGGTACTTTATTGCGACTATGGTAATATAGATGTTGTATAATATTATAAATAGTTTCACATTGTGCAGTGCAGCAAAACAAGGATTTATGTACATATTAACTGAAGAATTTTATATAATTACACAAAAATCCGGAGGTCGCGGGTTCAAACCCGGGCTCGTACCAATGAGTTTTTCGGAACTTATGTACGAAATATCATTTGATATTTACCAGTCGCTTTTCGGTGAAGGAAAACATCGTGAGGAAACCGGACTAATCCCAACCAGGCCTAGTTTACCCTCTGGGTTGGAAGGTCAGATGGCAGTCGCTTTCGTAAAAACTAGTACCTACGCCAAATCTTGGGATTAGTTGTCAAGCGGACCCCAGGCTCCCATGAGCCGTGGCAATATGCCGGGACAACGCGAGGAAGAAGAAGAAGACACAAAAATCTTTAAAATGTTATAATTATAAAAAATCGTAAAAATTGTGTAGTCATTTGAAAATTAATAAGAATAAAAATTATGCGTTAAATTATAGCTATAGCTGGCCTAGGCGTGACTAAATAGCAAATGTACAGTTTGTACCGTTTTTGCACTTAAATTTTGAAAGGCTTATCTGGAATTATAATATCATTGGTACCGCCTTGATAGGGTTTTGTACTTTGATTATATCCTCAAAAATCATGTCAACAATTCTTCAGCAAATAAGATAAGAAGTTAAATCATTCCTTACCCACCGTTTAACGTAGTCTACACAGACAAAGCTGCGGGCAAAATCTAGTGGATTATAAGTCTAAACAACGTCAACTGTTACCTGTCAGTGAACCAGTGAAACCACTCATGGCATATATGTAAAGCGTCTGTCATAGAGATTACGTGCGCATCAAAAACAACCCTCACCTCAGTTGAGGTGACGGGTGGTATGGTGAGATATATAAGGTTAACTCATTTGATTAGTAAAGTTCGGAGAAATCCATATTAATATTATAAATGTGAAAGTAACTTTGTCTGTCTGTTTGTACGTTACCTCTTCACGCTAAAACCACAAAACCGATTTAGATTATGGAGATAGTTTAAGGCCGGAGACCTCTGTCTCTTATTTCTTCACGCTAAAAGCACTGAACCGATTATGATAAGAATAAGACCAGAACCAGTTACACTTACTTACTTAGATGATTTTTTTATTGAAGAATATGATTAGGAAAATACAAATCATCCATTATAATAAATGATTAAAATGTACCTAGTTTAAGCTAAGTAGATTTAAGTTATCTAAATTTAAGGTTAAATTGCTATGCCCTTGCAGGGCGTCACATGTATACCTTCTAAAATGTACCACCTTTAACAATTTATGTAATGTGACATGCAATAAATATTCATTCATTTATTCATTCATTCATTCACTTGGAAAACTGAATTTTGTTATGCACTTGCATACTATAACATACTCATACTCATACTCATTATTTATTGGTAATAGGTGATTACATGTCAACTTACATAACTAGTACAAATAACATAAAAAAAAGGAATTGAAATTACAACATATTAATTAAAGTACATTAGCTACTTCCGTAGGTATTATTATTATTATTTTTCATCAACATTTCGCAGTCGCAGCATATAACATTAAAACTTACATTTAATACTTAAAACTAAAATTAAAGTAATCAAAGGTAAAATTACAATTAATTAAGAATAAGTCTGCATGCTCTGGTATCTTAACTATCTATATTTTAGATTGTTTACCTATATGATTGTACTAGTTTAAAATATTATTTTTGTTGATTCGTAGAAATAGTATGCAACGTTGTATAAGTAGGTCAAAAAATGCTCGGATAATATTACTTTTACCCACGCCACTCGCCTTTTTTGACCCTTCTCATGCAACGGTTGCGTCAAATACTATTATGTAGGAAGTCTTCGAAAACTTTAGCAAAAGCAGATGGTACTTTTGGTACCAGTAAATTAAATATGCGCTTTTTATGAAGTGTTGTAACAATTCAGGTATTTGGACTATGGATTTGGATGGAAGATGATATTTAGTATGGAGATTTTATCTATCACCATCACCATTCCAAACAGACGAAGTCGCAGGCAGTAGCTACTACATCATAAGCCTAATCAACGTCAACTGTCAACTGTGTATGTAAATTGCGTGCGCATCAAACATGACCCTCGTCTAAGTTGAGGTGACATGTGGTGTGTGTTAAGCGTGATGAGGTATATACCGTGTGAACAAGTAACCCTATAGATTTTAAAGGTGTATTGGCCGTTTTTGGAAAATAAAATGTCAAAGTTTTCTGAAATAAGTGACTTTTAAAGATACTGACAATTCTTGTGAAAATATGTTTGTTTAATTTCTCAGTGTAAAACGCCTTTTTGGTTTAGACATACCATCTACTTCTCCTTCTTTCCGTGCCTCTTCCGACCTCCTTGTTCTCAGGCGCCAGGTCGGACATACTTACTGACGGACATTTTTTTTTTTAAGAAACTCGCAAAATGCATGTGGAAGTAAAAAAAACACATTTCTTGTAATGTAATGTTTTTTTTTCGCCTATAAAAAGACGAATTTGGCCAAAAGTCAGATCATATTTTTTGCTCTTTATGATCTTAGGAATGCGTGGTTAAAACTTGTCGGGTTACTCGGTCTTACGGTGAGTAAGTCTAACTCATTAATAAAGTTCGCAGAAATAGGCCTATACTCACAAATACAGTAGGTAAAGGTGCGGTACCCAAATCGATGTTTCCGCCCAGATTTTAGACATTTGCAGCAGATATGCAGTGTTGTTACGTTGCAGCGCAGCGCAGCAGTAATCACATACTGCCAATGCCACTGCTTGACCCGAGACTGGATTCGAACCAGTGACTTCACTTCGGCTTCTTTTGTCAAATATTTCCTCTCTAAATTAGTTTTCACATTTTGTTACATACCCAAAGTACGTTATTGGGACCGTGCGAAGTGCATGGTGGGGGTAAGTAAAGCGATCCCAGCGCATAAGGTGGTAAAAATTTGAACTAACTGCGGGTAGCGTCTTTAACATTTCGTACAATTATATGGCTCGAAATGAAACTTTGATTTACGATTACTCCTGAAATATTCATTTAAATTGAATGGTGTAACCGACCATTGTAATCTGTATGAAATGCTTAATATACCTAACGTATTTATTTTGATAATTGTTAATAATGTATCCATGTAAATAGCTTTGCAAATGCCACATATTACGTGATCTTTTTCTAGAAGTTAAGAATGGATATAGTAAGTTATCCTTAAAAGATAGACATTTAACATCGCGGACTTTTTTGTAGACCTATGAATGAGAAACAACCCCACCATACATTGTGTTGTTATAGCTCAAACGGATTAGGCAGCGTTTTCGATTAAGGTCCTAGCCAGCGTGATTATTTCCGACAACATCGTTATATTTCAAACAATTTACACAAAACCTTAACAAGTTATATACTTAAGCCTTCCTCAAGAATCACTCTATTGATAGATGAAAGTCGTATGAAAATCCGTTCAGTAGTTTTAAGTTTTGGAGTAGTTTTATAAGATGTAGTGAATTGACGTTTTCCCCTAGACTTGCGGACACTAGATTGCGTGACAGTCGTGCACGCTCCCAATAGGCTCAGACTAGTTTAGAGTCCGCCAGAAGTCCCAATAATGTACACTGGTATTTTCAAACATATTATGTTGTTACCATTATTACCGGCGTTTCGACGCAGGTTTCATTGGTCGTGGCCGCGGATAACTATGTCCCAGCAAAATGTCAAAACAACAACAATCAATCAATTTCTGTAACTATCCGACGAAAAGACGATAGACCCGTTTTAAATTTGTTTTAAAATGTGTTCCAAACGCAAAAGTTTGAGATGTTATGTATACTGATATGTTTATTAAATAATCAATTTTGTATTTTTAACTCGCCGCTTAATAGAGTCCGCGTGCTATACCGACAAATGTGAAAGGGATATGTTAAATTTTCATCGATATTTAATGTTTAGATAACACTTTCACACTGTCATTGCGAATTCCCAGCAGAGCTAGTTTGGTGCGACATTATTTACTTTGAAAACTTCCTTCATTTCGGAAGTCGGGTAAACAAAAATTTTGAGACTCCCTTTTCTGAAGTTAGTTAAAAACCACCCGCATTTGATTTGAAAATTTTCTGTGACTAATAATTTTGATCCATATTTAAAGTTAAAAGTGGACTTATCCTCTAGCCGGCCCCGGATCAAAAGTTGCCAAGACAAAGGCAATTTTGATTCAATTAATGATGATGCATTGCATACCTAATATCTTTCATTACAGACATACTTATAGGGCTCGCAGAAGAAATTGTCATTGATCGAAGTAAAGATTTAAAATGTATTGGAACAAGAGACTTTTCTATATGCCCCGGCGGCTAGAGATAAAATAAAATCCATCGATATACTCGTACCTACTAGTAAGAAACTCGGCGATGTACTGATCTAAATAAAATAAATAAATATTTGGGGACAATCTTACGCAGATCAACCTAGCCCCAAGCTAAGCAAAGCTTGTACTATAGGAACTAGGCGACGATATACATACGTATATATAGATAAGTACACACTTATATACATAGAAAATACCCATGCCTCAGGAACAAACGTCTGTGTACATCGCACAAATAAATAAATGTCCTTACCGGGATTCAAACCCGAAACCATCGTCGGCTTCATAGGCTGGGTCACTATCCACGGTATTTATTTCTGTGATGAAGTGTTTTATTTAAGTATTTGTATATTATATATAACGTTATACTCAACCCACAACACAAGCCTTCTCGAGCTTACCGTGGGATTTAGTTAATTTGTGTAAGAATGTTCCTATAATATATTTTTTTTCCATATTGTGACTCAATAAACTCTAAGTCCAAACTGTTATTCCAATGTTACGGTTATGCGTAGTAAGAGCTTATTGCAATTGAATTTCGACGTCAACAGAGCGGGAATAGTCTCTCAGAGAAAATCACAAAGGAAACAGTTGATTGCGACTCTTAAATGCAAGTTTGGAACTTAAAACTAGCCCGGCCAGAAAGTCGTGAGTTTACGGCTTGGCATCGGCAATGGCCGTAAAGTCTAGACAATGAAGATACTTTTTAAAGAATTTGAAACTGTTTGCAAAAACAGAGAGGTTTATATTTAATAGTTTCAGTGGCAAAGAAAACAATATTTTGTGTCCTTGCAAATATATTTACATAGTCTAGTTTACTTGTATTTTTTTATGGCATTACCCCATAAATTTTGATTCACTTCAGAGTGTCAAAATATACAGTTTTTTGCGGCATACAAGTTTCAAACAGAAGTGTACTTTCCGAGTTATTGGGATTTTATGGTATTTAAAATAACAAACATAATTAATTTTTAACAACCAGAAACGTCTGTAAACGATGCTATAAATTTTTACACTTAAAAAAAAACAATCATAATTTTTATGACATTTATAAGCCCTTTTCGTAATGCATCTATTTAGCATATTAGTAGATCGTAAAAAGAAAAACAATAAAAATCATCATTGATCCATATAATAGATAAACAAATACACAAATACATTTGATGTAATGTTATATACTTGTATATACAATATACCTACTAGCTAGCTAAAATAAATTATTATTAATGACGAAGCCTGTTGCGGATATCATCATTAGTTTGTTTGGGACGAAGCACGTTGCTGATTTGCATCTGTGGCCACCTGACGAAGCCTGTGTTGCGGATTATTTACATACTAATTGGATTATTATTAAAGATGTGGTAATTTAAAATTTTCATGGCTTTAATGAATGTAGAATAGTAATGTAGAACTTATTTTGACGTGTGAAATTGTGATTTTATTAATAAATAAATTATTGCATTGATATACCTACTTTTATACTACACGTACTTTTATGCCAAGGAGTGGAATGCCCTGCCCGAGTCTGTGTTTCCGCATGAGTACAATCTGGGTCTCTTCAAGGCTAGGGTAAATAGGTATCTCATAGGTAAGCGTGCTCCACCGTAGACCGCATCATCACTGACCATCAGGTGAGATCGTGGTCAAACGCTTGCCTATCGTTATAAAAAAAAAAAAGAATTTCAATTTCGACGAGTCGGAAAATTGCAAAGGAAACAGTGAATTGCGACTCTTAAGGGAAAGTTGGGAACTTTTAACTAGCCGTGCAAGGAGGACTAATTCAAACGTACATTACGATATCAAAATGATATCATTCTTCTGAACCAAGGCTTGGAAACCGATTAAATTTCCAAATCGGTATCATGTACTTGGCGCAAAATCTTTTCGGTTTCGTTTGTACGAGTAACCAGTCTTTAGGAGAAAATTTCCATAAAGTTCTTGGCTTAGAACAATAAAAACTGGTTTCTTCCTTTGCACTGTCTTTGCTTACGCGGCACACCACCATCGGCGCCAAAACAGCACAAAAACGGTAGCCCAGTACAGTTGACGACAAATATATATGTTTACATTTTCGTCTTATTACAAAAGAGTAAGGTGCAATACTGCAAATACCTGTTTGACTGTACGAACAAATCCGAGTGAAATTCATGCGTTATATGGTAATAAAATGACATCATTGTGATATCAAAATTTAAGGTCGAATTGGCTTCAGGAAGTCGAGAATTTACAGGCTTGGCATCGGCAATGGCCGTTAAGGCTAGACAATGAAGATAGTTTTTTTAAAGTTTGTATTTTAAATTCTTGTTGCGAATAAAGTTTTTTACTGCAACCAAAGAGAATTTCAAATAGAGGTGTATTGTCAAAGAAAACTTTGTAGTGACGTAAATTTACTGCCATCTTTCGACAGATAATTAAAACTTTTAGAACGCCATTTGACTTTGATCCTTATTCTTTCACTGATATGTGTTCAATTTGATAAATATCAAAAAGTAGCGCTTTCGCTTGCGTTCGCTTGCGTTCGCTTGCGAGATGTGTTCACTCGCTCGTTCAAATTCGAGGTATTAATATTAACATGTTTGTAGGTAAAAAACTTAAGTAAGTCACCTGTTGTATGTAGTTGTGACGTGTTCGAATAGACAATAACATGTTCAAAAGACACACACAAACAAAACAAATGTCTATTCGAACACGTCACAACTACATACAACGGGTGACTTACTTAAGTTTTTTACCTATATTTGTTTTCAATTTTAGTTATAAATGTAAGGTTTATTCAATGGCTATTGTAGTTGTTTTGTGTGGTGTCTACGCTGTGGCTTTAGAAATATCATCTCGCTTTGTGTGGCAGGGCACAGCCAGTGGATGTCATTCCAGATCTAGAGCAGAGCCCAACTGGGGAACTACCTCCACCTTACAGAAAACCGCAGCCAAATAACACTAGACCCTACTCATAGTGTTGTGTTCCTGCCGGTGAGTAAGGTTGCCAGAGCTCAACGAGGGGGGGTGGGTTTAGGGTCGGCAACGCGCATGTAACTCCTCTGGAGTTGCAGGCGTATATAGGCTGCGGAGACTGCTTGCCGTCAGGCGGGCCGTATGCTTGTTTGCCACCGACGTAGAATAAAAAAAAAAAAAAATCTTTTTGCTTATTCAAATGAAACAAAGCTGGTTCCCTCTTCTGTTCCGAATCTGTAAATAAGATAAATCACTCGATTTTATGGTGCATTTTCAAAGGCAGACTGCCAAAATTAAGGATATACTAGCACAGTATAAACAATGACAGTAAACTATCTCTGGGTATTTGTAATTCAAGTTTAACCTTCAATCTCTGCATTTCCTTTTTTATCTTCCAGAGAACCTTAGAAAATAAATAACTAGATGGTATACAGATTACTCCTCCATCCTTCCAAGCTCTTCAACGCCGGGAGTATATGTTGGCGACAAGCCCGCCACCGCATCGAATTATCTCCACAGCAACAGCGATGACGTCCACCGTCACGTCACCGGACCGGTTAGCCAGCGACGGAGATCCGGGCCGGTCCGCAGGGGGACGGGCAGAATCGAAATAACGGCTCGCGGAACATATGGCACACGCATTGCGCCGAAAATAATTATAAAAATACCTTTGTGACTACCAGTAATTGAAATAGTGTTTACAGTCCGCTATAGTTTTATTCAGCAGTCTAGATATCCTGGATTCAACGTAAATACTACACGAATTAGGCACTAGTGCCTAAATAAATATGTTGCGTCTAGACGCAACATATTTTTTAGTGTTGTCAACAATCTGTCGCTAGGCTACTGTTAGCGATGCGCTCACTATAGGTACATATGTAACTAGTTAAAGTTTATTTTTAAGGAAAAGTTGCCATGTTAAATACATACTTAGTTACTAATACTTAAGGTTCAAAATTGTATGACATGTTATGCAAGTAATGTGCACTACGTTGCTATGCGCCGGCGGCAGTCCGCTGCTAGACGCGATCGGTTTAACTCGACCCTGTATCCGAAAGTTAAAATAAAAGTTTCATTGTCAAGTTTACTCCTGCTTTTCATTCCTCGCGCCAGTGCCTACCATTAACAAAGTGGTCTTCGAACCGGATAATGCCGATACACCGAACGCCTTCAAAAATGGAAACGCGTAGTGCGAAGGTACGTCGGGAGCACGCGGAACACATGGCGCGCGAGCAAGAACAAAGAAAAAGTGAGGTTATACCGCCGTGCAATGTAACTACGCCCGAAAAAATCGAGAAACCTTTGGATCCGATGGTCAAGAAGTTTCTACAATACAAATTAAATGCGACAAGCAGCATAAAGTCGGAACCAATGCAGCAATTTAAGCCAATTCCCGACATAAAGCCTGCCGCGTCACATGTGGGTGCCGTCCCGAGCAGCAAGGGCTCACGAAGATCGTCAGCCTCTAAAGAAGCCAGGCGAAAGCAATTAATTTTGGACGCCGCAAAGGAAAAGGCTGCGATTCAAATGGATCTTATTAATAAAACCTTAGACGCGCAACTTGCAGCACTTAATAGTGACGAAGAGGACCTAGAGGAATACAGTTCACAATTTGATGGCAATGTACCTCTTCGCAACGATATAAATGCGTGGGTTGAGCACCAAAGCAACCAAACGGAACTACCTGAGGAGCAGCAAGCCCCCGACAATGGAGTCACAACGGACGCGCTGCACATTCCAGTTCCAGCACGGATGCCTGCACCTGTGATACCCTCTGCATTCACCGAGCAAGCTCAGCCGAGGCCAGCGTCTAGCTTAGCGCCGCGCGCCGCCGCCGATGGCTTCATGCCGGCAGCGCCACCTGCGCCCGAAGGTACCGTCAGCGCGCTCAACCAAACAGTGCAATTATTAGCCGGCGCACTTAAAGACCTATCGACCGCTAGCAATCAAGTGCCTAACGCCAGTTTACTCAGCCGCATTAGCACGCCTAAGGACCTACCTGAATTTTCAGGTGACCAATTAGAATGGCTTCAGTTCAAACAGGCGTACCAGGAGTCTACTGAGGTCTGTAGATTTACAGATAAAGAAAATTTATGGAGGCTTCGTAAATGTCTTAAAGGAGCCGCACGTGATGCTGTCACTGCATTATTTATCAGCGCCACGTCGCCCGACCGGGTAATGTCGACCTTGGAGCTACGTTTTGGAAACCCTGACAGCATCATTTCTCGTATTCTGCAAGACATCAAGAAGCTACAGCCTTTGCAACTCGAATATCATAAGGATATAGTTATGTTCGCAGTGAAGGTTCAAAATTTCGTAGAAGCTGTGCGAGCAGTAGGACGCGAGGAGTACCTACATGGCATGAATATCGTCTCCATCATCCTATCCAAGCTGCCCACTGTGCTTATCTCCAAATGGTCAGACTACAGTTTTAAACTTCTCCAAGATGCCCGGAAATCGAGGTTAGTCATTCTATCGGATTTTCTTAATGACGAAGCATTAAAGATTTCTACAACTGCAAGTTTTTTAACAACTACGCGCAGCGATATGTATAAAAACAAATCTAGCGAACATTCATCTTCCCGTACACAAACTGTTTTACTACAAACTGAAGAAGGCGATTTAAAATGTTTATTTTGCCGAACAGCTGTGCATAAGATAACGGAATGCAAACCATTTAAGAAGGCGTTGCGAAAAGTACGGTGGCAACATGTAAAAAAACATGGTTTATGCTACAAATGCATTATCTCCAAGCATGAACGCGATACTTGCAAGGCCCCTGCGTGCGACAAGGACGGCTGCGGAGCTCCACATCATCGCCTACTACATTATCCGGTAAACAACAGTGCGCGTGACGTCATGGCGGCGCCCGCACCGCTGCCGAGTGCAAGTGTACCGAATAATAGTACCGCGATAAAAGAAGCCGCGCCGCGCGAACCCGCGTTCAAGCCAGTGATGGAAACTTTAACTCATATAAAAGCGACCGACAGCAGAGTGTTGTTAAAAGTAGTACCAGTGCGTGTGCAGGGACCTAACGGTATGGTAAATAGCACCGCGCTATTGGACGATGGATCTTCCGTCTCGTTAATAAGTGCTAATCTCGCGCGACGCGTCGGTCTACGTGGTAATTCACAGACATTGCGAGTTCACGGTGCGTTTAAAGATAACGAACTTGAGTACAAATCGACAAAAGTGAATGTCGACCTTAAAGGTATGGACAATAAGGTTTATAATGTTAAATTGCGTTGTGTTGAAGAATTGAGTTTGCCAATACAAACATTGTCTGTTTTAAAATTAGTTAATTACTCTCACTTAGCTGATATAAAACATAAATTTTGCACCACTGATTCAGAACCTGAATTATTATTAGGTCAAGATAACTTACATGTTGTAATACCTATTCAAATACGGGAGGGCAAATATAATGAGCCATCAGCTACACTCACCCGCCTCGGCTGGAGTGTCCATGGGAAAGTGTGCGTGCCGCGGACTGTCCGTCCGTCCAGGGGCCCGCCATCTGTCGCTGTGCATACTAACCTTTTTATTGCAGATAGCGGAGCAGATCACGATACCACATCAGATGAGTGCCTCCTAAGGGAAATCCACGAAGATGTTAGGCGCTCATTTTTGCTAGATTCCATGGGCGTGACGACGCACGTGCGGCAAAAGGCCGACGACGCCCGCGCCGTCGCGCAGCTGGAGCGCTCCGCCGAGCTCATCGATGGGCGTTGGTACGTCGGCCTTCCGTGGAAGGACGAACACCGCCCCATGCCCGACTCCCGCCCAAACGCGCTTACCAGGATGAAGGGTATTGAGCGCAAAATGGGTAAGAATCCAGGTTTCGCCGAAAGGTACCGTGAAAGGGTCAATCATTTGTTAAAAAATGATTACGCTATGGAACTAATTAACACCGAGGTCACGCCAAAGACTTATTACTTACCTCATTTCGGCGTAGACAACCCCAATAAGCAAAAACTTCGTCTGGTCTTTGATGCTGCAAGTCAGGTAAGTGGTAGCTCCCTGAACGATTATTTGCTCACAGGACCTGACCTATTGTCATCACTTTTAGGTATAATGCTGCGCTTTCGGGAACATCCAATTGCAGTAACAGGTGACATTAGAGACATGTTCTTGAGAGTCAAGATCCATCAAGATGACCAGGACGCGCTGAGGTTTCTGTGGAGAAACAACCCCACAGAAAACATGAAGACGTACGCGATGAAGTCACTTATTTTCGGCGCAAATTGTGCTCCATTTGTCGCGCAATTTGTAAAAAATAAAAACGCCCAGCGATTTGAATCGTCATTTCCCGCCGCCGTCGATGCCATCGTCAACTCGCACTACATGGACGACTACATCGACAGCCTGCCCGACGAGGCGACAGCGATCGAAATGGTAAAAAATGTCAGTTATATCCACAGGGCGGGCGGCTTTGAAATAAGAAATTGGACGAGCAACAGCGTCGCAGTTTTAAACAGCGTGCCAAAGGAGACCTTAGGCACTGCTGCTGTAAGGTTCAAAGTCGGCCAGCAACATGAGAGCGAGCGTACCTTAGGTCTCATTTGGTACCCTGCTGATGACATATTGGGCTTCGATCTGTCATTAAAACGTATACCGAGCGACGTACTTGAAGGTGAGAATAGGCCTACGAAACGTGTAATGTTAAGAGTAATTATGTCAATATTTGATGTACTAGGTTTTTTAGCACCCTTCACGATTCAAGGCCGAATTATGCTTCAAGAGGCTTGGCGCTTACAGGTGGATTGGGAGGATTTCATTCCAGACCAAATTTATCACAAGTGGCGAAAATGGGTCGACCTTTTGAAGGTAATTAAAGATATCCGTATACCTAGGTGGTACTGCACAGCCGCGCGCAATGCGGTAAGGGACAGCCAATCGGCTACAGCGCGTGCGAGCGAAATGCAAGATTGTGTGGATATCGTCGCAACGGCACCTACCTCTCCCCCTGCGACCCACGCACCTACGCACAGTGCTACGAAATGCTACGAGGGCGTAGCGGCATCTACATCTGCTACGACCGCATCGAGTAGTAAGTACTCATATTATAATAATTTACAAATGCATTTTTTTAGCGATGCATCTTCTCAGGCGATGTCAGCTGTGGGCTATTGGCGCTGGGAGGATAACGGCACTATTTATGTTGCATTTATTGCCAGCAAAAGCAGAGTTATGCCGATAAAACAGCTGACTATACCGAAGGCTGAGCTGCAAGCTGCATTGTTGTCTGCAAGACTAGCCAATGCAATTGGAAGGGAGCACAAACTGACGTCAACGAGGCGTTACTTCTGGTGTGACTCCTCAACTGTATTACATTGGATTCTCAACAAAAATCGTACGTATAAGGCCTTTGAAGCAAATCGCTTGGGGGAGATTGACGACCTTACCCGCGTTGACGAGTGGCGGTACATTCCTACGAAACTAAATGTTGCCGATTTAGCGACGCGGGACTCGTTTGATCTAGCCCTACAGAGCGAGTGGTTTAAAGGTCCTTCTTTTTTATACGCTGACGAAAGTCTATGGCCAAAGGATATAATACCGACCTGTAACGAGGAGGAGACAGGGGAATGCGTAGCAGTCGTCCAGGTGCGTGACGAACCTGCATGCATACCAGTGCCGGACCCACAGCGCTTCTCTTCGTGGCTTCGTCTCACCCGTGCCACGGCGGCAGTGCTAAAGTTCATCGCTAGGTGCAAAGGTCAGGCGGTCGAGATCGATTGCGCAATGATGGAGCGCGCTGAGATACTTTTACTAAAACACGCGCAAAACGAGTCTTTTGGGGAAGACTTAGCCAGAATTAAGGCGCACGGGGCTTTACATCGCGCAAGTAAGTTATTAAAATTATCACCCATTTTAGACGAACATGAACTACTTCGCGTGGGCGGGCGCATTGACGCCGCATCAGATGTGCCTCTGGACGTCAAGAGACCCGTGATCCTGGACGGCCGTCATCAGGTAGCCCGCTTAATCGTCCGGCATTACCATGTGAAAGCGGCCCACGGAAGTCAGGAGATGGTGGTAAACGAAATAAAGCAAAGGTATTGGGTACTTAGACTTCGACCTACTGTAAAACTCGTGACGTCAAGGTGCATGCTGTGCAGGATAATGAAGAGCAAACCTCAGGTACCGCGCATGGGCGATTTACCACAGGCCAGAATAGAACACCATCAGCGACCCTTTTTTCACTGTGGGTTGGACCTTTTTGGGCCAATGGAGGTCGCGGTGGGTCGCCGCAGAGAGAAAAGATATGGTGTTCTATTCACATGCCTCACAGTGCGGGCGATTCATATCGAGCTGGTTGCCTCCCTTACAACCGACTCGCTTATCATGGCGTTGCGACGCATGGCGGCGCGGCGCGGCTGGCCGCGCCATCTGTACTCGGACAACGGTACTAATCTGAGGGGCGCCGACACAGAGTTGCGTCGGTCAATGGAGGCGCTAGATATGGACGTTCTAAAAGCTGAGGGGGTTAATAACAACATGGATTGGACTTTTATTCCCCCCGCCAGCCCCCATTGGGGTGGGGCGTGGGAACGTTTAATACGTTCAGTAAAGGCGGCTCTCAAAGTCGTTTTAAAAGAACGAGCACCAAGGGACGAAGTTTTGACCACATTAATGGCAGAAGTTGAGAACATGGTCAACGGTCGTCCATTGGTGCACGTGTCTGTCGATCCTGCTGACGGTGAGTCTCTTACTCCTAATCATTTCCTTTTAGGGTCATCATCGCGACTCCCTCTTGTAGGAGAGTTCGATGATTCTGATCTCTACTTGAGAAAACTATGGCGGAAGGCGCAGAGGCTCGCTGACATGTTCTGGCAGAGGTGGCTAAGAGAAATCTTACCCATCCTCGTGCCTAGGACAAAATGGCTAGAGGAGCGGAAGCCGCTAAAAGTAGGGGACCTCGTTCTGGTGGTAGATCCCAACTCTCCCCGCAATATGTGGCCGAAGGGATTGATCACGCAGGTAATTCCTGGCGCAGACGGACGGATCCGTTTAGTGGAGGTGAGGACGGCTACCGGGACTTACCGGAGGTCCGCGGCTCGCATCGCTCCTATTCCCGTAAGTTTAGAGTGCTGAGTCAGCACTGGGGTGGGGAGTGTTAGCGATGCGCTCACTATAGGCACATATGTAACTAGTTAAAGTTTATTTTTAAGGAAAAGTTGCCATGTTAAATACATACTTAGTTACTAATACTTAAGGTTCAAAATTGTATGACATGTTATGCAAGTAATGTGCACTACGTTGCTATGCGCCGGCGGCAGTCCGCTGCTAGACGCGATCGGTTTAACTCGACCCTGTATCCGAAAGTTAAAATAAAAGTTTCATTGTCAAGTTTACTCCTGCTTTTCATTCCTCGCGCCAGTGCCTACCATTAACAGCTACACTTGTTGTTCAATATTAAAAAGTGCCTGTTGAATATAGTGGTAATCGTGAAATAATATTGCCATATCCGTTTTTGATGAGTACCTAAACTTGCACGTACAATGTATGAGAAGTCACAAAGTTTTGAATATGTCACAATTTTTGTGATAGTTTTCTGTTAACATAGTGTAAATTATCCTTTAGTAAAATACGGATATGGCACAATATTTAAAAAAAACCGGTTATTGTCATTTATAGCGTTTTCTTTTTGTCATTTTAGGAATCATTAATTTCGTTTTTTGCTCAATAAGGGATATGGCACAAACGTTTTCTCTACCAACGACTTTCTGTTGCTGACTGTCCAGGATTTTCCGAACTTGAATTCCGTGGTTGTATCATTGTAGTGTGGCTTGTTTTTTTTTTTCACTTTACACGTCCACTGTGTCCTTGTTTGAAGATAGACTACGCTATTTAAGTCTACTCTGGTAGGTACCTGGCATGATGCCACTAGGTTGACTAGTTTTAAATACAAGTTTACTGCTCAATTTGACTTCCCTTGCTTTAAGAGATTTAACTCTCTTGACAACAACTGAAGCAAATCTTAATTAAAATGTATAAAACAGTGTGGCATTATCTGGGGGTACGGTATTGCCCTCGCCAAGATGAGCCAAGTAAAGCGCAAGGGCACTACCTACCTTTTCTTGAAGCGCTTCGGCGTTTTTTTGAACCCTCTTAACTTGAGCTTGGATTATTCGATATTTACAATACTTTTATACCAGAGTTGAAGAGAATCAATTATATCGGATATTTTAATTACATTTTATTACGAAATTACGACGAAAATAGTAAAAATTATGAAAAAGAAGACGGCTGTTGGTATAGAAAATAATATACATAAATAATGTAAAAATATATCTACATTGTACAGCCGCCATCATATATTTTTTACCCTTGTACAGTCGCCATCAGATATATCGGAGCGGCCAAAGGCTCACAAATATCTGAACACGCCTTTATTGTCAAGGCGTTAGAGTGCGTGTTCAGATATTTTTGAGCACCTCGGCCGCTCCGATATATCTGATGGCGACTGTACAAGGGCAAAAAATATCATTAAAAGATCAATTTTCATCGGCTATTTGACTGATTTGGCGCAGGAAAACGCATCTTAATCTATCAGCCAAATAAGATAATAAGTATATATCTTCTTTTTTTTTCAACATGGGGGCTATAATAATACAATTGCTGCTCGTAAATGCACTCCACGTCCCTTTCATCCGCTAACAAATTGGCAGAGAGGGAAGACGGTTCTTAACGAAGCAATTTATGGAATAAATCCTTGGCCCGTTGTGATGTATGGCGCCAGAGTTCAAGTAAGGAAGTATTGTATCTCCGCGAGTCACATGAAGCTAGCCAACGCCATGCGATCAAAGTTACGCTTTAATTTTTAAACGACATTCTGAAATGTAGTGTAATTTGACATGAAAATTCAAGTAACTTATAAGGTGTAACAAAAATAATGGGGATGCGTTTAAGGGCATATTCGGTGTCGTGTTTTGATAAGAAAAAGTAGAAAAAATCTTTTTTTTTGACGCGAAATTTTTTTTACTCTTTGGGGGTTTGGTCGACTTGGACGGACTGGCCTATAGAAAAAAAAACGTAATTTTTTTGTTTTCTACTTTTTCCTATACGCTGAATATTTAGGTATATAAATAAAAGTGAACAAAGTCTACCCTCAAATGACTCCTTAAGGCAGTTGAAAATGAAAACATTACATGATCAAATAATGTAGGTTAAAGTCAGGTCCTTCAGTGACAGATCCAGGCGATTTTGTATTTGGTTAGTTAACCAATAAATGTTATTGTGGGGAATAAACCTATCACTATTTAGCAGAGATCTATAGCACAGTTAAATTAAGAAAGTGTATACTAGAAATTTATTCAGTGTTTACATGAGAACTGTTATTGACCGACTGACATACATAAAAGTAAACAAACAATTCATAGAACCGTTGCTACACAAATACAAATTTGACAGGGTTCCGTCTACAGCCAGTACTGTGGCCCCTTAAAATAGGCGTAACCAGATTCTGCAAATATCACATTAACATAATATTTCAATACGCCCCCTTAATGTGCATATTCAAAATAAACGGTAACACAAATAAAACATATAAAAACAAATCAAAGTAATATCAAAGAACAACTATAAAAAAAATAAACAATTAACAAGCAATGCCCAAACCGCGCATGCACATATAGTGCTTTTCTCTAGGCAGAGCCTTCGTTAATATGTCGGCGAGCATTGAGTCGGTCGGTAAGTACTTTAACTCAATACTCTTATTGTCCTTTAATACACTTCGTACAAAGTGGTACCTTATGTCAATGTGTTTACTCCGAGAATGAAACATTGGATCGTTCGCAAGGCAAATCGCCCCCTGATTATCTACATGTAAAGATAATGGTGCAAACTTACGTAACCCAACTTCAGTAAGTAAGCTGTTCAAGTAGATAGCTTCCTTCATTGATAAGGCTAGACTTACATACTCTGATTGACAGCTTGAGGTGCTGACACATTTCTGCTTCTGCGACTTCCACGACACACATCCACCTCCTAACATGAAAACATAACCGGAATAAGAACGCCTATCTATCAAACATCCTCCCCAATCAGCATCCGAGTAACCATGCAAAGATTTACCTGTCTTTTTGTAAACAAGTCCATATTGTTTTGTATGCTTTAGGTATCGCAGCACACGCTTTGCAGCATTCCAACATTCCTCATTAGGACAATCCAAGAATTGACTCAATACAGCCACGGTATTCGTAATATCAGGTCTTGTTCCCGTAGAGAGATACATCAGTGAACCTATAATCTCACGATATGGGTACTGTTCACTGTCACTGCACTTATTTACAGATTTTTCAATCTTTTGCTTAACTTCCATAGGCGTAGATATTGGTTTACTTTTATCCATATTAAATTTGATTAATAAATCATCAATGTATTTTTCTTGTGACAATTTCATGCTTTTGTCACATCTGTCAAACTCTATGCCTAACATATATTTCACAATGCCATAATCTTTCAATTCAAACTTAGTGGCCAGTTCCTTTTTGAAATCTTCGATACATTCACCTCTTTGCGAAGCGACGAGAATGTCATCTACGTAAATTAATACAAAGAGTTTAGTTTGCGAATCTATATTTTTAAAATAAAGACAAGGCTCATTTAAAGATGCTTGTAATCCCATGGACTTCAGCTGCTCGTCCAGTCTGATGTTCCATTGTCGACCAGCTTGTTTAAGCCCGTACAGCGATCTTTTGAGCCTGCACACACTGCCTTCAGACCTCAGGTCACATAACATCTTACTAGCTCTTTCATGTATAAGTGAACCTGGCTGCTCCAATCGTGTTAGATCTTGCAAACATTCATCTAGGAGATCTGGCACCTTCATATATATCTCCTCTTCTAATAATCCATTTAAATATGCCGTATTAATGTCCAACTGATGAATTTTAAGATCCAGCTCCACTGCAAGTGCAACTAATAGTCTTATCGAGTCAAGCCTAGCGACTGGCGCAAAAGTTTTCTGATAATCGATGCCGTAACGTTGGCTAAAACCTTTTGCCACTAGTCTGGCTTTCTTCTTCTCAGTTCTATCGATATTCAACTTCTTTGTTAATATATATCGGCAACCAACAACATTTCGATCCATAGGTTTCTTGACAACATCGAAAGTATCGTTTTTGATTAAACTTTGAACTTCTGAAATTATTGCGTCTTTCCATCCTTTTCGTTCGTTACCGGATAAGGCCTCCTTTAGAGTTATTTCGGCGACTCCAACGAAATCCACACAGTCTGCATACTCTCCAGTCGACTCAACGCCTTCTTCCGTGGAAACCTGTGGCTCTACATCAACCATGTTGTATATCTTGCGTGGACGCCCAACATGACCTCGCTCCAGTCGTGGTCGCCCTGGACCTCTCTTTACTATCCTCCCCCCATCAACATGAACATCGTCTTGATGATGATCGTGTTGAGATGGTTCCATGACAATATATGGATCGTCTGTCATTTGGCGGGCTTCAACGGGAACATCATCTCCTCCTTCAGGTTCTGGATCACGACTACTCGATGACTCGATGCACTCATCCTCGTGATTGGAGATATGTATTACCGGATTTTCACTAGTTTGAGTCGGATGGAACTCTACATCTACCGATACAGGTTGATTTTGAACATTTATCGATTCTCCCAAGTCGATTTCAAAGGGGTCAATCTTCAGGTTCACGTTTTCTTTACCTTCACTTTTTGCTTCGTGAAATTTCACATCTCTTGACATGATAACTTGTCGTTGTTTTGGCATCCATACTCTGTAACCCTTGCGATCTCTAGGATAGCCTACAAAGATTCCTTCCAGGCTTCTTGGTGCGAACTTATCTTTCCCGGTTGACTTGTCCAAGACGTGTACCTTAGATCCAAACTTGTGTAAGTAGTCTAACTTGACAGGTCGTTCAAACCATTTCTCAAAAGGTATCTCACCTTCAAGACTTCTGGTCGGACAACGATTTCTTACATGGCAAGCTGTTGCTACAGCATCTGCCCAGAAACCCGGAGAAAGTCCTGATGAAATCAGCATACATCTCGCCATTTCTAACAAGGTCCTGTTTTTTCTTTCCGCGACCGAGTTCTGCTGGGGTACTCCAGGAATTGTCAATCTTCTTGCTATTCCTTCTTTCTTCAGGAACTCGTCGAAATCCCGATTACAGTATTCGCCTCCGTTATCTGTATGGAGATAAGTTATTTTACGTCTGAATAGATTCTCTACGTGATTTTTATATACCTTGAATGTAGTGAAGACTTCACTTTTCTTACTAAGAAAATATACTTCACACCATCTCGTATGATCGTCGATAAAGGTTACGAAATATTTCGCTCCATTTATTGACGTATGCCGCATGGGTCCTACGAGGTCAGAATGTATGATTCTCAACTTTTCATCGCATGGCCCACTCGATCTAGAAAAAGGCAACCTACTCATTTTTCCTTTCGCACAAATATCACAATCGTACAACTCGGCTACATCTGTCATCTTTAAGTTCATGCCAGATTTGTTTAAGACTCGGACAAGATCTTTCGCATTTAAGTGACCTAAATACTCATGCCACGACCATACGTCAACCTTTCGCTCAGAAATCGCTGACACTCCATCACAATGTTCCTCGACGTAATATAGATTACCTTTACGATTCGCGACAAGTTTAGTGTTACCATAGCTATCTTGAACACTAGCTATGTTTTTCTTGAACGTAACGCTATACCCTTGATCAGTAATTTTAGCTACTGAAATTAGGTTACATCGCAAATCAGGAACAAATAGAGTATTTGGCAGTTGCACTTCAATTTTTGAACCATTATTACATGAAGAAAATCTTACTGTCCCCTTACCTTGTACGTTTGTGCTCGAATTTGTCGCTAAATTTAGCTTACCGGGCAACGGTAGTAATGTAGTACCAAATTTATCTGTATCGTTGCACAAATGTGACGTACACCCACTGTCGACGATCCAATTTCCATTCTCGTTGCAAACAGCATTAACATCTGAAACACAATTGAATGTTACAAAATTGGAATCAACATCTGGTAATTCATTTAAGTTCGACACATACTTTGCACTATCATTACGTTGTACTTTCATCTTCAGTGTACACTCAGAGGCTTTATGTCCATGCTGGTGACATTTGAAACATTTATACTTAAATTTCGAATTAGCCTGCTCAGGGGCATCATATGCGTGTTGACGATGCTCTATTTGTTTCTTAGGCTTAGAAGATCTCTTTCCTTTTACAAGAAGTGCCTTATCTACACTTTTTTTATTATTCCTGGAATGTTCATCTTCTAATATCTTAATTTTCAATGCGTCTGGTTTTGGCAATGCATCTCGAGATTCTATGGCACATCTAAAATTGTCAAAACCGAACGGCAAACTATACAGAAGCATTATAGAGATCAAATCATCATGCATTTCAATATCCATGTCCGCTAATTGGCTTACTACATCGAAAAATCGCATGACATGTTCTCTTAAGTCACCACCTTCATCCAATTTACGCAGTAACAACTCTTTTAATAGCGTAGCCTTTTTCGTAGGTCCCTTGGAAGCATGAATGTTCTGTAACTTTAACCATACATCACGCGATGTCTTACAACCTCTCAAATGTCGTAATTCGCTCGGGGTTATGGATAAAATTAGGTCAGACTTAGCTTTAGAATCACCAATTTCCCATTTTGCTGCTTCGGCTACCTCAGCTGGTTTCTTGATACTCCCATTAACGTATCCCCAGGCGTCGTTTTTTATTAACACTGCTTCAACTTGGATCTTCCATGTTTCATAATTACTCTCGTTGAGTTGATCAATTTTTACAGTACTACTCATTTCCGCTGAAAATTTCTTTCTTTTACCGTTAACACTATTCTTGAATCGTGCGTAGGCTACATAACCACTGTGGGGAATAAACCTATCACTATTTAGCAGAGATCTATAGCACAGTTAAATTAAGAAAGTGTATACTAGAAATTTATTCAGTGTTTACATGAGAACTGTTATTGACCGACTGACATACATAAAAGTAAACAAACAATTCATAGAACCGTTGCTACACAAATACAAATTTGACAGGGTTCCGTCTACAGCCAGTACTGTGGCCCCTTAAAATAGGCGTAACCAGATTCTGCAAATATCACATTAACATAATATTTCAATAGTTATAACTACCTGAAATGTACTAATCGTTTGTTGACTTTTATTTAAATACCTAAAAATACAGGGATTTACCCTGAAACGAATCCCCCACTATTTTTTTTACACCTGTATATTTATTTATGTCTGGTAAGTAAGTACAGCAACAGTACAGTAAGTGCCCCAACATAAATATACACGTCGCCATACTCCACACTAGCTGTATACACAAGTAGTTACTCATGTTAGGGCACCGGTTGTACCAGTTTTTGCTATTAGAAATTCGAATAAAAAGAAATTAGACCTTTATATAACAATCATTAGTAATGCATTTGACAGTATTACCGCAAATATCAAAAATCCGGGTAGCAACATCGATTTTGTCATTTCCGGCAGTAATGCAGTCGGCAGTAATGTCGCAGCGCACTTCTGCAGGAGGCAGTGTAACGCTGGTGTAGTCTAAATCCAAACAGGATCTTAAATAATCAAGTTCATTCATAACTTGATTTTTGCAAAGAAAAAAAATGCATAAAAAATTTTTTTGCAAGAGAAAGAGCAAGCAATCTTTAAAATAAAGCCTTGACGCGGCGCCAACGTGATGTATGGTCGAACGTGAGCCAGAGTTAAAGTAAGGAAGTAATGTATATATATCATTTTCTTTCCAAAATTGCGAAACTTTGTACTAACATGAAAAGCTTTTTTTCTTTTCTTCTACTTAAATCTGAAATCGGTTTAACCATAATTAGATGATTTTTTTTTCTTATAGGTTACTGTTGAAGGTGGTGTTTCACTGAGCATCATCACCAGTTTACGTTTACCTAGAATGTTCCATCTTTTTAGCCTCGGTATTTAGTCTTATGCGTTACAGTGGTTTTGAAGTCTTTCTTTGTACTTTTTGCAGAATTCGTTTACCTCTTTTATTGTTGGTATTTCTGTGTATATATGTCTTTCACTATTTTTAGCTAGTAATAGTGCACACGTGATCATTCTTAGGAATTTTTGACTTGTTGCTGGCTGATCCCCGCAGCTGTATTCCATAAGTCCATAATATCGGTTTTTATTATACATTTGTATAGGTATGAGTAGTTTGTTGTTAAGTGTTAGAGTTGATTGTCAGCCAATCAGCCAGTGTAAGCTGCTCTTTTAATATCCGCTTTTTTTCTTTTCATCTTGATGTGGTTGGCCCAGGTCAATCTTCTGTTAAGGTGAAGTCTTACTTTACTTGTAAAATTTTGTTAAAGGAACTTTCCTAGAAACTTCATTTTTTTCTGTGAACTTTTTTATAAAATTACGTAACCAAATTCTTTTGTAATGTCAAAAGAATTTGGTGTACTGTTTGATGGTCTCATAGGAACATCAATGCTGGAAGTCGCCATCAACATAACGAATAAAAATATTTCTATATTTAGATTTCTGTTGTAAATGGTGCTTTGTCACCCCATAACCACCATTGGAATTTGAAGGCCTATGAATTTAAAATTTTGAATGTGTTTCCTAAAAGTTGTTACCGAATGCTGGGGCAGCAATTTAGATAACAGTACTCATTTCATTTTATTGCTGCGTTTTGTTTATAAACTACTCGTTTCACTGTGATATTGGCATGATATATGCCCTGTGAAGTGGAACGATCCCGTAATTCCGTGCGTTATTAAAGTATGAGTGGGTGTGCCGTGCATGCGCATATTTTGCAGTTTGCATAGGGGCATCATTTCAACGTCATGATGGAACTGAGATTATTACTATGAGTTATAGAGAGTCTAGTGTTATTCTAGCAAAATATTTTTCTTCTTACGCAGTGGCTTACGTGAGCGAATAACTCGCGAATGCCCAACGGCATTAGTGTTCACAACGAGATCGCCCACGTAGGACACTTCCATAGGTATCAAAGGATTGATTCACCCGCGCCGCTTCGCGTTAGCGGGTTATTCGCTCACGTAAGCCGCTGCGTTATTTTATTTCCAAATATGTAGTCGGAACGAGGACCACAAAGTTTTATACTTCTTTCGGTAGAAAATTCGCACGCACGCACGCACAAAGCTGTAATGCTAATTTAATTTAATAGCTTGATTTAAACTTTATGTACTTCCTTAAAAATGTTTTAGTTGTTCCTTTTTCTAAATTTTATGCTGTTTTACTTTGTCTTAACCTGATTATAGTTGATCATGAATATCTTAACTTGTTACTGTAATTTTTATTTTTTTATTTATTAAATTTCTAAACATTAAATTAATCGCAGAGTTTCATATTTCTTAACTGCTAAGCCAAAGATGGCTTGTTTACAGCCAGAGTTCGGACTAATGCACTATTTAGTTATGTTATAAATGTTATAATATTGTACACATGTTACATTAATATTATTCTAAAGTTATCCTTTATAAAATATGTTCATGGTTATTAGATGATAACAAGTATTTTTTATATCTTTAGTTGATTCAGGATTGGTTAGGTATAAATCTTGTAAATGTTTCGGAAGGCTGTTTAGTATTTTTGGAAGCAAGTAATAGTTGGTTCTCATACCGTACACATTTTTTCACCTAAGCAGTTTCCGTTGCCTATGGACGCCTGCAACTCCAGAGGAGCTGCATGCGCCTTGCCGACCCTAACCCTCCGCACCCTCGTTGAGCTCTGTCAACCTTACTCACCGGCAGGAACACAATATGTCACTACTTGGATCATGTCAAATTTCATATTATTTCATAAGTCTTGACTTGTTATTGAAGTAGATTGGCAGCGGTTGTTCAGATATTTTTGACTACGAGCGTACACTCAATTTCTTCTTAAATCTTTGAAAGCGTAAACGTAAAATACTTTGTCACGCTACGTTACTACGAGCTACGCCACATGCAGCGTGCGACGTATAAAGTTACGTTACATGTGACGTTCAAGACTGTGGGGTGTATAATTGTTTCCGTGGAAAGATGAAACGTCTCCCGCCCTAAATACCGCTACTAAAACGCTTATAGTTGCGGTACAAAATGTAAGCGATAGCGGGACCGGTATACCTATTTATTTTTCCGAAATTTTTGTTTGGCCCAGGGGATGACTGGTAGATGCCTCAAGGCATTAAGTCTACCTATTCTACGTTTTACTTGTATTTGGCCAATAAAGAAATAAATTTAAAATAAATAAATTAAACTGCTCCGGGGGCATTCCAAACTAATTCGCATGACTTCAGTTAGAATGGCATATAGACATAAGGTCGCCAACCTCCGGGATGGAGAAGGCACTTAAAGAAGAAGAAGAAGAAGGGGGCATTCCATGAGAATATCGCTTACGTAACGGTTTTGGCTTATATACCCATTAGTGTTTGCATTTGCACGACGGAACTGAATGGGAAGATCCGCGGATCCAGATCTGGGATCATTTCATACATTTCTGATCCGGATTGCAAACCCCAATACCATTTATTTAACAAATATATAACCAGACCCAATTTAACTTTCTCAGCATGTTCAGAAGTATTAGAAGAATGGCCTTTCGTAAGCGACGTTCTCGTAGAATGGCTTGACCTCTCTAAGTTTGTGCACTTATTCCCTATGCACTAAACCGAAAGCTTAAATGTAAAATATTTTGTCACGATACGTAACTACGCCGTGTGCAGAATCGTGCGACGTATAATAGTTTTTTGTGCAGTATTTTGTGGGTATGGTTCTTAAAATTTAAGGGCCGAAGTTACAAAACGAAACGAATTGAGTTTTGTAAAGGGCCTGTTTTACAAAACTTTAAGACCTAATTATAATTTTTCTAAGACGGGAGCAAACACTTAAAATTATAAATAAAATCGAAGTAAATATTGGTTTGAATATCTTAGCCTTTGAAAAAAAACAGCAGAATATTGTATGAATATTCCTAAGAACACTGCTTTTAGAATCCCATTTGGGGCGTATTACCCAAGGGCCAAGAGGGCCATGGCCCGTGGTGGTAGGATGCGAAAGGCTGGCCCCACGTTTCCAGAAGACGCCGAATAAAATATGCATTTGTGCTTATTATATGGGGCGGCCCAGACCCATTGGCCCAGGGCGCCAAATATTGAAATACACCTCTGGATCCAATACAAGATGGCAGAACTTCTTATGATGTTGATTTCGATATCACTGGCAGTCATTATTATCGACAAATAAAAGCACAAAAAGTTACGTTACTTGTGACATTCGAGACTGGGGTGTGTGAATGTTTACTGCAACGAGGTAAAGTCTCCCGCCCCAAATATCGCTACTAAAACGCTTATAAACGTGGCCCGATTTGTAGGAAATAGCGGCAACATTTTGTTATAGTTAAATGTGGTAAAAACTTGATTTAGGCTTAAAAATTGATACCTAAAAATAATTCAGCCTATACACGTCTCACTGTTGGGCAAAGGCCTTCTTTTATAAAGTCTGCTAAGAAATTCTATGGTCTATGTAAAGTCCCCAACCAGCATTAGGCCAACGTGAAAACTATATAGCCCAAACCCTCTCACATATGAAAGGAGTAGGTAATGCCTGCTTAATATGTAATAAATTTTTGGTCATGGGTCTAGTTGTTTTTTTTTTCTGTAATAAGACTTCGTCGTCAGTTTCGAAGATGCTCTTGGAACAAGTAAAATAACTCACGTTGAGCGTCACTATTGAGCGGTTTTGTACTAATGAAATTACGAATACTCATCTTTTAATTTATTTTCGTTCCTTGGCCGAGGCCAGATTCGAACCGATGATTAGCTTTCGCGGTTAATGCCATAACCCATCCCAATTAAATAGTAAGTTCAGCATTCTTCTTCTTCCAGTGCCGTCTCCTACTGGAGGACCATAAAGACTTTAGATCACCTTTAGATTTAAATAATATTCGAGATTTTTGAAACGTGAGTTACGTTACCGTCCGGGTGATTTTTTTTCCTTGTTCAGTTCAGTGTAAGTTCAGTATAATATGCCAAAATTTAAATTAAGTTTTGGTTTAAAAATAAAATTAGTAACATTTAAACTAAACAGGCAATAATCCTATAGCTTGTACCACACCCAAAACGCTTAAAGAGCACGTTTGAAGGCTTCACATTGTCTGCGAGATGCAAACGGCTCAAGAGAAGACGCACATAACACTCCAACACTAAACATCGTATGTGCTATACAAAGGTATTCTACCGATACGACATTTTGTCGTTAATAACGTTTAACAACAAAAGATCGTATCTCCATACAAAGTTGGAGAATGATATGACTGTATGGTTTTTCGGGTGAAAAGATAGCAAAATAAAAGCCTTCGTCGTGTTTACAGTTCATTTACAACGCATTCGGGCGTGAGATCGATCGTATGTAGAGGTTATTATATTATGCTCCTTGCGTATAATATAAAGCTTTGGAGATTCTTCTTCCTCGCGTTGTCCCGGCATTTGCCACGGCGTCATGGAGCCTGGGGTCCGCTTGACAAACTAATCCCAAGATTTGGCGTAGGCACTAGTTTTTACGAAAGCGACTGCCATCAGACCTTCCAACCCAGAGGATAAACTAGGGCCTTGTTGGGATTAGTCCGGTTTCCTCACGATGTTTTCCTTCACCGAAAAGCGACTGGTAAATATCAAATGATATTTCGTACATAAGTTCCGAAAAACTCATTGGTACGAGCCGGGGTTTGAACCCGCGACCTCCGGATTGCAAAGTCGCACGCTCTTACCGCTAGGCCACCAGCGCTTATAATAATATAATATAAAGCTTTGGAGATTAAAGGTTACATACCAATTGCGACAGATTGGTTGCATTGCGTTTGCTCTAAGAAATGTCATCCAGAACATTAACATTGAAATTGATAATTCCTACAGATATGCAGGCAAATCTTATAATCTCTGCATATACAAGGTGTTTAATACCTGTAATAATTTACGGGGTGAATATGTAGGTCATA